>NW_026653623.1:1815-11771 GCF_009828535.3 Hylobates moloch | reverse complement strand
GGTCTCCAAGTTTGGGGGTGGGGGGTGGGACTCTTTTCCTTTCAGCCTAATTTACCAGGGGAAAACCCGCAGAGCAACTTGAGGTGCCTTTGCTCCGCACCCTCCATAAGCTTATTAGAGGGAACTTCAGGCTCGCTAGACAGCCTGTGACAGGTGACGGCAATTTAGCTTAAAAGCCATGTTGATTCACTTCGTCTCCTCTTTATCCTTTGTTGCAAAATTGATACCTTTTTGGATTTCTTTAACAGCACAAAGTTTAAGTGGCCGGCTGACAGGAAATATTTCTTTTGAAAATGCTATGAGAAAGGTGATGAGTTAACGTTGAGAGAAAGGCAACTTTATTTTCTTGGAAGAACTTTGGGGAAAGAGATTGATAGAGAAATTCTGGGCATGAAATTATGGACATTTCCCACAGAACTTCCTTCATTTATTTATTTTTTTACATTTCCTTCATTTTTTGAATCGTGTGTGTGTGTGTGTGTGTGTGTGTGTATCAGAGAGACAAAATTCCTTGGAGGTATTAGGACTTTATTTGGTTTAGAAGTTTCTTTCTTACTAATAGCACTAATTTGTGATCATCATGATTGTAAGAATTTACTAAGTGTTTTGCTTTTAGGTGTTTAGGGTCTGTTTTTTTAAAAAATTCAATACTTACTTTGTGGGCCTTGCTGAATACCTGTCAATAAAATCGGTGGGCATACAGTTAGTCACATGACCCCTGTGGATTTAATAGCAGGTAAGTATACAAATGATAAGTTTAGGAAATAAATGTCAGAATCAACATTTAGGTGTGAAATTGAAATATCTTTCAAATATTTACCAAATTCTCTTTTAGGATCCAATGTCATTTTATGGTCAAGAGAGCTTAAAGGTTTCTCAGATTGAGATATATGTATCTACTTTGTTAATCAAAATGTAATGTTTTATTTTGTTCTTTCTTTAATGACTGTTTGAATTCAACAAATAAAACTTGCATATTTAATGTAAGGTTCTTTCACATATATTACTTCTCCAATTTTTAATATAAATTTAAGGAGAAAAGAAATATTAATTCCATTTTGTAGATGAAGAGACTGTG
This sequence comes from Hylobates moloch, assembly GCF_009828535.3. NCBI lineage: Eukaryota > Metazoa > Chordata > Mammalia > Primates > Hylobatidae > Hylobates > Hylobates moloch. Next base: position 10,693 of record NW_026653623.1, on the reverse strand, counting down.
TCACAGAAGTATTACTTTACCTAGATTTCTGTAATTATTATGTTATAAACTTAGAAATTACATATTATTATGGAACATATAAAATATATGAATGTTATAAACCATAAGAATTCAGACCTATGCTATTTAACTTCAAGTTTAGTTCTTTACCCAAACAATTGCACGACTACATTGAGACTACTGAAGTAATTATGTATGAACATGCTATATGAAAAAATACTTAACACATTTCTTATTTCTCTGGTTTCTCTTTGATATAAAATATACTCTAATTTTATGGAGTTATATTCCATATTTAGATGCTCCTAACTTCCAAATAACACCTAAACTCCTAAAAACTGACCTGTGTCCTTCTTAATAGAAGTGGCTTGACAGGGAGACTCAATTTTTACTAAGAATATTCTTGGGATAATTTATGTCTTATAATCAAGATAAAGACAGGCCACATTTAGTTGTATTTTTAAACCACTTAGTGTGAACTTGCAACGCAGACATAACTTGCTTTCAGGCTACACTGCCAGCTTTGCAGTGAATAGTCTTTAAGATTCCGTGGAAACATTGGCAGATATAGCTAATGTCTATCTGATGTAGGATTTATGAGAAAAGGAGAGGTAGAAACTGAATGCTCTTATATTTCATATGTGACCACATTCATAAAACTTTATTGATAAGTACTTTGGTGTCTGACACGGGCTGATACAAATAGGCTTCTTCAAGAGTTGAGGAAGAAAACAAAATCCTTATAATACAGCCTTTTTCCTCCTTTTCTTTCTTAAGCGGTAATAGTTGATCCTAGCTTTTGTGTGTCTATGCATGCTCAATACAGTTAGGGGTATAAGGAGAAGTTAAGCAAGAATATTGAATGCTAGCTAGGAAACTTTTTGGAGTCTCAAATACTTTGGAAGGATTTTTCACATTATATACATAAAATTCATAGTTACATTTGGGAACTAAGTATATTATACACAACTTTGCATCTGATTACAGGATTCCCTGTACATTTATAGCTCAGGTATTCTGGAAAGAGTCAAGATAATTAGTTTTACGGCTCTTGCCTGTGTGACCTGTTCCTTTCTGGTCCTGATATTAAAAGGATGACTTAAATTTTCTGGAATGTCAAAATTTTCTCTTCCCTCGGATCCTACAAAATACTTCAAGCAGTGTATGTGTGATACTCGCTGTCATTCCAACATTTCCAATCCTCCTGAGAATGCTAAACAATGCCCTATATTTCTTCCTTTGTAATTCTTTCAGATAGAGGGTTAGCTGAGTTAGGAAGAAAGGAGAGAGGGAGAGAAGAAGAGAGATGACATTTTATCCCTCAGGAAAGAACAAGACCAATTATATTCCTAATTTAGAAATATTATTCTACAAACATTCCTGAACAAGAGGGCTTTGCATAGACATTAAAGCAGAATACCTAGTCAACTTCTAGTTGTGCCATGTAGTGAGATGGAAGTGAGATGAGCAGGCCGAGATTATTTTTGTTGGAGAACTGAGACCACATGAAATAGGTAACAGAGTTACCCCAACTGGGGGGCAAGAGGACTTGAAAGTTTCCTCCATCAATTTGCAGTTAGTACAGGGCTGCTCCAGTGATCAGAGTCATGAATGCCCTAGAGTGTCTGTATAACCCTGTACACAGGCTGAGACAGCTGTAACGGCCCAGAAAAGCCTCTGGACAGAATCACTGCACCCTTGGACATTGTCCGACCGCATGTATGAGAATAGTGAGTGCTGAGGAGTTGTGGGTAGCTCGGTACAACTCTTGCTAAAGGAGTGTCATCAACATTCATTGCTGAAAGTGAATTTTTTCATTCATATATGTGATGCCTATTAGGTCATGCTTTCTTGGATACAAATTTGTACAAGATATGAATTAATTTTTGAACATCCTTTCTTAAAAGTACCATGTTCATATAGTTGCTCATTTTAATATGAGTAGTTCAGATGGGACATATAGTAAGGAGATGATTGAACATCCTAAGATCTAGTGTATATACCTTTGTTCATGATGAGATTCATCTCCTGTTCCCCTTGGTAGTGACACTGATGGCATAAGGGAGTATTAGATAAAATTTAATGCAGAAAACAATGGGATATATGAATGGTAGATATGGTTGACAACCACCATTTTCACTGAAGTTGTTTCAAAGCAAAGAAATTTGGGATAAATTCATTTTATTTGCTCCTGAAGGGTAATTAGGAATAAGTAGGAATTGTGAAGAGGCTGTAGTGTTGACATTAAGAGAAGTTTTTGATTGTTAAAATAGGATATATTACACAAGAGTGAACAAACAGAAGATACTGAACAAATATTCTGTCATAAGTAAGTGATGGATTATTTGGACTTGTTGAACTATGTTTTTAAATGTATTATTTAAATATTTAAATATTATTAAAACCTTAAATAATATTTAAATATTATAAAAGTTATAGAAAATTATGTTTTCAATACAAATATACACTTATAAGCTATATTGTAGATATGGGAGTAAACAATGCAATTTTTTTTAACTGAGTGAAAAATTTAGTTTTTTAAAATTCCAAATGGAGCTAACAGCTTAGTGTGGTACATATTTTGAATTTCAAAATTTGTAACCCAATGGAACAAATGTGTTGAACTGTACTTTTCTTGAAGAACTGTGATAAGAATGAGCAGTGAAAAAATTACAGCATACTTACCAGGGATCAAATACTTGCTTAGGGTTAATAAGAAAAATCTCAGCAAACGCTAGAAATGAGGTACACGATCTATCACAGACCCATGATTAAAGTGGTATCTTGTTAGGTATATGAGCTTGAAAAGAAACGGCATAGCTTCACTTTACCTCAGTTGCTTCTTTTGTAAAACGGGGAGACTAAGAGTGTGGTAACTCAAAATCCTTTGTTAATGATTTGCTTCTTAGAACAGTGCCAGGTCCAATTAGGATTAGATTGCTGTTTTTATTATTGATATTTGCCCTAGTTCTGCCTTTTATTGACTGTGTGAAATTGGTGAAGATCCCTTTCTGAAGCTTTGTTTCTTACCTACAAGCTGGGAATAGAATACCTGCTATGAAGAGTGGTCGTTAGTACATTAGAAAGGCTGGATATTTGTTTATATAAGGGGCTCAGCGCATGGTAGAAATTTGATAACATTTTTTTCTTGCCCTCCCATGTATTACTGTGGAGACATCCCACATATTACGTCCAAGTTTTTATTTTCCCCTCAAATGCAATGTCAAGCACAAAACATTCCCATCTCCTAATTCTCTTCTGATGTTCTACAACCATTAAAGTATAGAAAACTAGAATGAGTGTTTTTATAACTTTTGCTGTACTTAAGCATGTGGAGAGAAGAGCGCTAGATCACAGGACACACTTTGATAGGAAAAGGGAAATATTTACACCACAAACAACTTTCTCCTCATGCTTAACAGTTTTATGCTGTCATTCTGTCAGCACCAAGTGAGATTTTTCTATTTAAATAGTTTTCTATTTGTGGTATGATAATTCATGTATGGACTTCATGTAATTAACATAAATATAATGGATGGTTGAGAAGTGGTTTATTTTTACCAAGAGGAAAAAATTTGTACACGATTTTTTAAAATATTGCTTTGAAAATATTTAAAATTAAGTTTGATTCAGTTGGTGGAAGATAGCGTCACAAACTCACTGCTAGTGGTATTCTTGAGAAGTAATGTTTGAATTTTCTAGGTATTGTCCCCAGACTGGCTTAAAAGAATTTAATTTTAGATGTAAATTTTCTGCTTAACATGGAAGATTTTTCCCTGAAAATATTAGCTTCATCAGATACACAGTTGCTTAGGGGTAGCTGCATGGAATTATGGGAAGGGTGAAATAGAAAAACATTTTCATCTCTAAGTTATACATACTGGTGTAATCATATTGATTGGATGATAATGATAATTATAGCAATAATGTGATTGAAAGGGTAAGCAAGTAACATATAATACAGTTACTAATATAATCCTGTGATTGAGTTTACCACTTCGTTTCTCTTTTCTGGAATCCCTTAAGTTTGTCACTATTGCACTTTATTTCCTTTGCTTATTGTAGTGGTGTATTAGTTGTATTACTGCTGCTATAACAAATTACCACACATTTACATAACTTAACACATATTTCTTGTCTTGCAGTTTCAAAGGTCAGAAGTCCAAAATCACTTTAATTAGGCTAAGTCAATGTGTCTGCAGTGTGGGTTCCTTCTCGAGGTGCTGAGGGGAGAATCCATTCTCTTGCATTTTCTGCTTCTGGTGGCACCTGTCTTCATTGTCTTTTACCCATTCCTCCATTTTCAAGGTGCGTTGCTTTTATTTCTGTTTGTGTCTCCGCGTTGTCTCCTCCTTTAACTTTGAGTCCTTCTCTCCACTTCATCTAAGGACTCCTGTGATTACTTTGGACTCACATGGATGATCTGGGATAATCACCTTGTCTCCAGATCCTTAACTGAATCGTATCTACAAGTCCCTTTGGCTGTGTAAGGCAGCACATTCCCAGGGCCTGGAGATTAGGTCAAGAACATCTTTTGGGACTATTATGCAGCCTATCACAAGTGGTAATAACACTTTTATGCCTTGAGACCCTGAAATTAATGTACTTGCTTACACGTGGAAAAACAATGTATCTGTGGGGGTAACAGTTTATTTTTGAACCATTAGAAGGTATTGATGGGGAAGTTTTCATCTGACAACAGATACTGATAAATTAAATACCCTTAGATTTGTCAAAACTAGCTTTAGTAAAATATAAGTAAAAGTATTTACACTGCTAGGGTCAAAAATATTAATTAAACCCATTATTTATCAAGGCCAAGTCCTGGATTAGTTAGGTTTAAATTAACATAGAACATTATCTTCCATAGTGCTTATTTGTGAAGCTTAGTTCTTGTTGACAAAACCTCATCCATATAAGAAAGCATGGAAAGATTGGTGTTTTTTTAACCTTTGCAGAATATAAATTTTCAAAGGGATGTTAGACAGTAGTTCCATCATAATTGATGCAGTTCACAAACATTCATTGTGAATATTTTATCTCATGAGTTATGACACTAATCATAGACTTCTAGAAGAAATTTAGCAATGGCCATGTCAGCCTTCCAAATCTTTCTGTAACCTAGAAGAGGATCATTGCATAAGATAGATTCATTTTCCCCTTTATTCCATTGCTGCCAGAGAGAACTTGAAATGCCCTGTTCAAATTAATTTAATGCAAATGAATTCTTGCTGCCTCACAAGTAGTTTGTCCTTCATTTTTCTTAAAATTATATTGAAAATGGATGTGACATGCTTTACTGGTTGTTGTGCAGGGAGCATTGTCCTTCCTAAAAGCTCCCTCATTTGTCAAAATGAAGCCATGAAGAGTAAAGTAAATTATATTATCTGATCATAGTATCACAATTGACCTTAAAACAATAAATGTTATAATCAGTGCAAATTGCTGAATAGTGTTTGCAGTTGTAGAAATTTCAAAGGAAACCCTGGTTGAGATACAAAGCTGCTATAATCATTTCTAAAATCTTTGTTTTTCTTTTACTTTGGAACAGTAGTACAGTAAGTACTTTTGCCTTATTGTTCTGCCTTCCAGAAACCCTCATTCAAATATTCTAAGTTTTTAAGTCTTTTTCATTTCTTTTAATATTGTAACATTTAACAATGTCAAAGAAAGTATAATTTTTCTGGAAATCAAGCTAAAAATAAAGAGAAGCCGATGTAAATGAACATCAAATTAACAAGATTGATTAGGAAAAGTAATTTTTGAAAAGGGCCCCAAATCCCTTTGCACATAAATGCAAAAGAATTTAGTGAAAGAAGGTGAAACTGGAGTAATGAACTCTACGGATGCGTAAGTAACTCTTAATGAGTATGAGTAACATACATGCATATCTTTAGCTCCCAGTTTCAGAGATACAGTAGTTGTACAACAAATGGTCCTTTCTTGCTGTTAAGGAAGCCTCTCCTCCTCCAGCCATGCTATTCCTCAGAGCAAGCTCTTCCACTGAGTTTTCAGCAACCATAAGTAAGAAGGATGGTACCATAGGCTGCGTGTACATATGGCCCTGGTTAGCAGGCCAACTGTTCCTTTTGCCCACCCACATCACTGGGGACATATGGCATTACTTTGACTGTGGAAATGTGTGTGTGGACATATCTTGGTATGAGTAAAAGACTGTTGATTGTCTTTCTCTTGTCGCTCGTGCAACCGTCTCCTTGTGGAGATCATATTATCCATAACACTAGATTTGAGGATGATAAATGACGTTGTTATTATTAACTGAATTTGCCTCTCTAGTTTGATCACAAAACCAGTGAATGTTTGCTTATGGAACATGTAAAACTTATAGAAGATGGAAAGCTTCCAGAAAGAAATGATGGCTTTTCTAAGCATAAGAGTCAGGTCTTTTTCCATCAAAAACTAACTCATTCAAAAATTCAAGAGTTATATAAAACCAGAACAGCAGAGGGTTCAGAAATGCTATGGAGATCATTTATTATAAAATAGCCATTAATGAAATGTAATAGTGAGTCTGTTGTTGTGACTATGTGGAGAAATTAATGAGAAAATATAAGATAGGCTGGAATGAAGAGAGTCATCCGATCCCAGCATAATTCATTTTATATAGTTCACAGTATTGTAACTTTAAAAAAATTATGAATTTTTTCAATACTGTGAATTCTGAATTTGCAATATGAGGCTTTTCAATCCTTGCAACAAGTTTGTATTTTTCAGTGGTTCTAGAATTATCGGGGCTTTTGAGCTGCTTCTGATAAGAAGGCAAGGCTAGAGGACTCGTGTTGAGGTTGCATTTGCACAGGACTTTAGATAACATACATCGATGATGTAGAGAGAAGAGCGGGTGATGTTGCTGTGGATTATAGGGGAAAGGCACCTTTTGCTCCCTCTGCTGACCTATTTGTGTATTCAGCTGTGTAGCATATTTCTTGTATAATTACATAGTAATTTCACACACTACATTAAGAAAATCTGAACAATTTTTACTAAACTCATGTTTTCTAAATATTAAGTAAATAAAACCAATATTTGGCTAGGTAACATTTATAAAAACAGGATTTCTAGATAGATGATAAATCTTCATCTATATCTATAGAGCTGATAAATTTTCAAAACACTTTGAATATCACTTGTACTACAAAGTCTTGTTTCAGTTTCAGTGCCATGGCACATTGATTAATCACCACTAAAGCGGTACATGAAATATTTGGCAATATAGGTATTTGGTAATGGTGATTGATGCACAGAATACAGCAACATTATTATGCACTGGCCTTGAGAACTTTAGTTTTCATCTTCGTTCACCTGACAGAGAACAAACTAACAACTTTTTTCTTTCACCTTGCTGGAGAATAAACTAACAACTTCAAATTATCTGATCCATCCAAAAACTTATTTCCTTGAAACTCACTGATTTATTTATTATTTCGGGGGGATCACTATTATTTGCTGTAGTAAAATATCAAATGATCAATGTTTTATACCAACATGGCAGCTCACATGGTAGGCAACAGAATGAAAACAAACAGGTTTACTACCAAGAATTATACTATATTGCTTTTATTGACAGAAAAAGCATACAGATAATTTTATTCAGAGATTTTATGTGAATTATTTTGATAAGTGTACACATATATTTATAACTGACCTTTCTTTGTCAAGTGTGTGCCCACACACGTATTCATACTAAATCAATCTTAGAGATCTTATGCAAAGATTGAATTTCTTAAAGTGACTGTTCCAAATATGTATAATTTATGGCAAAAAAGTCACAAAATGGCAATACAAGGAGGCATAAAAGTGAAGATAAAGGGGGAGATGATGGTTAAAAACACCTGTAAATGAATAATTGATTTTGATTTAAATTCTCTTTAGTTCTTAGCTGATGAAATGAATATAAATGAAATTATTATGCAAAACACCTCTATTTGTTGTATATGCATGTACGTATATGTGTTACAAATACAAAACTGGTAGGATATTATTTAACATATATTCACACTCATAATGTGCATATATGTACATAATGAAAATGAGTGCTTGTTTTATATGTATGTATACACACACATACACATATTGCATACTTTCATTTTTTAAAATTTTACTTTAAGTTCTGGGATACATGTGCTGAACATGCAGGTTTGTTACATAGGTATACTTGTGCCATGGTAATTTGCTGCACCCATCAACCCGTCATCTAGGTTTTAAGCTCCACATGCATTAGCTATTTGTCCTAATGCTCTCCCTCCCCTTTCCCCCCACCCACCTACAGACCCCAGTGTGTGATGTTCCTCTCCCTGTGTCAACATGTTCTCATTGTTCAGCACCCACTTATGAGTGAGAACATGCAGTGTTTGGTTTTCTGTTCCTGTGTTAGTTTGCTGAGGATGATGGTTTCCAGCTTCATCCATATCCCTGCAAAGGACGTGAACTCATCCTTTTTTATGGCTGTGTAGTATTCCATGGTGAATATGTGCCACATTTTCTTCATCCAGTCTATCATTGATGGGCATTATGTTGGTTCCAAGTCTTTGCTATTGTAAATAGTGCCATGATAAACATATGTGTACATGTGTCTTTAGAGTAGAATGATTTATAATCCTTTGGTATATACCCAGTAATGGGATTGCTGGGTCAAATGGTATTTCTGGTTTTATATCCTTGAGGAATCACCACATTGTATTCCACAATGGTTGAACTATTTTACAAGCCCACCAACAGTGTAAAAGTATTCCTATTTCTCTGCATCTTCTCCAGCACCTGCTGTTTCCAGAATTTTTAATGATCACCAATCTAACTGGTGTGAGATGGTATGTCATTGTGGTTTTGATTTGCATTTCTCTAATGACCAGTGATAATG
>NW_026653623.1:0-1715 GCF_009828535.3 Hylobates moloch | reverse complement strand
TTGTTTTTTTTTCTTGTAAATTTGTTTAAGTTCCTTCTAGATTCTGGATATTAGACCTTTGCCAGATGGATAGATTGCAAAAATTTTCTCATATTTTGTAGTTTGCCTGTTCGCTCTTGTGATAGTTTATTTTACTGAGCAGAAGCTCTTTAGTTTAATTAGATTCCATCTGTCAATTTTGGCTGTTGTTTCAAGTGCTGTTGGTGTTTTAGTCATGAAGTCTTTGCCCACACCTATGTCCTGAATCATATTGCCTAGGTTTTCTTCTAGGGTTTTTATAGTTTTAGGTTTTACATTTATGTTTTTAATCCACCTTGAGTTAATTCTTGTATAAGGTATAATGAAGGGGTCCAGTTTCTCTTTTCCGCATATGGCTAGCCAGTTTTCCCAGCGCCATTTATTACATAGGGAATCCTTTCCCCATTGCTTGCTTTTGTCAGGTTTGTTGAAGATCAGATGGTTGTAGATGTGTGGTGTTATTTCTGAGGCCTCTATTCTGTTTCATTGGTCTATATATCTGTTTTGGTATTAGCACCATGCTGTTTTGGTTACTTTAGCTTTGTAATATAGTTTGAAGTCAGGCAGCGTCATGCCTCCAGCTTTGTTCTTTTTGCTTAGGTTAGCCTTGGCTCCACAGGCTCTTTTTTGCTTCCATATGAAATTTAACATAGTTTTTTTCTAGTTCTGTGAAGAAAGTCAATGGTAGCTTGATGGGAATAGCATTGAATCTATAAATTACTTTGGGCAATATGGCCATTTTCATGATATTGAGTCTTCCTATCCATGAGGATGGAATGTTTCTCTATATGTTTGTGTCCTGTCATTTCCTTGAGCTCTGGTTTGTAGTTCTCCTTGAAGAGGTCCTTCACATCCCTTGTAGGTTGTATTCCTAGGTATTTTGTTTTCTTTACAGCAATTGTGAATGGGAGTTTACTAATGATTTGGCTCTCTGCTTGTCTGTTATTGGTCTATAAGAATGATTGTGATTTTTGCACATTAATTTTATATCCTGAGACTTTGCCAAAGTTGCTTATCAGGTTAAGGAATTTTTGGGCTGAGGTGGTGGCGTTTTGTAAATATACAATCATGTCATCTGCAAACAGAGACAATTTGATTTCCTCTCTTCCTATTTGCATACTTTTATTTCTTTCTCTTACTCGATTGCCCTGGCCAGAACTTCCAATACTATGTTGATAAGAGTGGGGAGAGAGGGCATCCTTCTCTTGGGCCAGTTTTCAAAGGGAATGCTTCCAGCTTTTGGCCATTTAGCATGATATTAGCTATGCATTTGTCATAAATAGCTCTTATTATTGTGAGATATGTTCCATCAATACCTAGTTTATTGAGAGTTTTTAGTATGAGGGGTGTTGAATTTTATTGAAGGCCTTTTCTGCATCTATTGAGATAATCATGTGGTTTTTGTCATTGGTTCTGTTTATGTGATGGATTATGTTTATTGATTTGCATATATTGAACCAGCCTTGCATGCCAGGCATGAAGCCAACTTGATGGTGGTGGATAAGCTTTTTGATGTGCTGCTGGATTCTCTTGCCAGTATTTTATTCAGGATTTTCGCATCGATGTTCATCAGTGATATTGGCCTGAAATTTTCTTTTTCTATTGGGTCTCTGCCAGGTTTTGGAATCAGAGTGATGCTGGCCTCATAAAATGAGTTAGGGAGGAGTCCTTCTTTTTCTATTGTTCAGAATAGTTTC
>NW_026653622.1:0-11783 GCF_009828535.3 Hylobates moloch | reverse complement strand
CATAAAATGAGTTAGGGAAGATTCCCTCTTTTTTTATTGATTGTGATAGTTTCAGAAGGAATGGTACCAGCTCCTTCTTGTACCTCTCGTAGAATTCGGCTGTGAATCCACCTGGTCCTGGACTTTTTTTGGTTAGTAAGCTATTAATTATTGCCTCAATTTCAGAGCCTGTTATTGGTCTATTCAGAGATTCAACTTCTTCCTGGTTTAGTCTTAGGAGTGTGTATGTCTCGAGGAATTTATCCATTTCTTCTAGATTTTCTATTTTATTAGTGTAGAGGTGTTTATGGTATTCTCTGATGATAGTTTGCATTTCTGTGGGATCGGTGGTGATATCCCCTTTATCATTTTTTATTGCGTCTATTTGATTCTTCTCTCTTTTCTTCTTTATTAGTCTTGCTAGCAGTCTATCAATTTTGTTGATCTTTTCAAAAAACCAGCTCCTGGATTCATTGATTTTTTGAAGAGTCTTTTGCGTTTCTATCTCCTTCAGTTCTGCTCTGATCTTAGTTATTTATTGACTTCTGCTAGCTTTTTAATGTGTTTGCTCTTGCTTCTCTAGTTCTTTTAATTGTGATGTTAGGGTGTCAATTTTGGATCTTTCCTGCTTTCTCTTGTGGGCATTTAGCGCTATAAATTTCCCTCTACACACTGCTTTGAATGTGTCCCAGAGATTCTGGTATGTTGTGTCTTTGTTCTCGTTGATTTCAAAGAACATCTTTATTTCTGCCTTCATTTTGTTATGTACTCAGTAGTCATTCAGGAGCAGGTTGTTCAGTTTCCATGTAGTTGAGCGGTTTTGAGTGAGTTTCTTAATCCTGAGTTCTAGTTTGATTCCACTGTGGTCTGAGAGACAGTTTGTTATAATTTTTGTTCTTTTACATTTGCTGAGGAGTGCTTTACTTCTAACTATGTGGTCAGTTTTGGAGTAGGTGTGGTGTGGTGTGGTGCTGAGAAGAATGTATATTCTGTTGACTTGGGGTAGAGAGTTCTGTAGATGTCTATTAGGTCTGCTTGGTGGAGAGCTGAGTTCAATTCCTGGATATCCTTGTAAACTTTCTGTCTCATTGATCTGTCTAATGTTGACAGTGGGGTGTTAAAGTCTCCCATTATTATTGTGTGGGAGTCTAAAGTTCTCTAAGGACTTGCTTTATGAATCTGGGTGCTCCTGTATTGGGTGCATATATATTTGGGATAGTTAGCTCTTCTTGTTGAATTGATCCATTTGCCATTATGTAGTGGCCTTCTTTGTCTCTTTTGATCTTTGTTGGTTTACAGTCTGTTTTATCAGAGACTAGGATTACAATCCCTGCCTTTTTTTGTTTTCCAATTGCTTGGTAGATCTTCCTCCATCCCTTTATTTTGACCCTATGTGTGTCTCTGCATGTGAGATGGGTTTCCTGCATACAGCACACTGATAGGTCTTGACTCTTTATCCAATTTGCCAGTTTGTGTCTTTTAATTTGAGCATTTAGCCCATTTACATTTAAGGTTAATATTGTTATTTATGAATTTGATCCTGTCATTGTGATGTTAGCTGGTTATTTTGCTCGTTAGTTGATGCAGTTTCTTCCTAGCCTCGATGGTCTTTACAATTTAGCATGTTTTTGCAGTGGCTGGTACTGGTTGTTCCTTTCCATGTTTAGTGCTTCCTTCAGGAGCTGTTTTAGGCACAAGCCTCAGTAGCCAATTCAATCAACTGGAAGAAAGGGTATCAGTGATGGAAGATCAAATGAATGAAATGAAGCGAGATGAGAAGTTTAGAGAAAAAGAATAAAAAGAAATGAACAAAGCCTCCAAGAAATATGGGACTATGTGAAAAGGCCAAATCTACATCTGATTGGTGTAGCTCAGTGATGTTTAAGAAGCTTTTCATGAAGCCCCACTGGATGATTTTCATTTGCCTCTCATTACCCACTCTTAACCGTAAGGGAGACTGGGAAATGCCGAACTTTAGCTATATGTGTTGCCTCCTAGAATAAAATGGGGTTTCATTAGAAAGAAGTAAATAAACAAGGTAATTAAAATTTGGTGGGTAATTAATACAGCTGACTCTGGAACAGCACAGGTTTGAACTGCATGTTACACTTCTAAGTGGATTTTCTTTCACCTCTGCCACTCTGAGATAGCAAGTCCAATCCCTCCTCTTCCTTCTCCTCCTCAGCGTGAAGTTGATAAGTATGAAGACCTTTAAGATGATTCAATTCCACTTATGAATAATGAATATATTTTCTTTTCCTTATGATTTTCACAATAATATTTTCTTTTCTCAAGCTTGCTTTATTGTAAAAATATAGTAGATAAGATAATACATATAACACAAAAATCTGTGCTAATCAACTATTTATATTATCAGTAAGGCTTCTGGTCAACATTAGGCTATTAGTAAAGTTTCTGGGGAATCAAAAGTTTTATATACATTTCTGAATGTACGGCGAGAACAACATGGGAATTAGGTTTGTGCCTTAATTCCTATGTTGCTCAAGAGTCAACTACAGTTTCAGCTGAAGTCTGCTCTTTTTTTCTCAATGTCTGTACTCATCCTTCTTTTCTTACATAGAACACCTGGCCCCTTTCTTATGAAGATACCCCAAGGTCTCATCCAAGCAATGCACCTAACTCAACATCCAGGATTACTGGGTGGAATATACCCCTCTCTATTCCATCTAGATATGGCTTCTTGTGACCCAGTAATGTAGAAAAATAGAAAAAAATATTTGCTGCCAGAACATCATAATGGAGAAACAGTAGGATAGGAATGATTGAGCTCTTCTTTTCAGAAAGTGGTAATGGGAGCATTCATCAGTCACTGCTCCATAGCAATTATGAAATCTTGCTGGGCAGGATTATCAAGACCCCCTGGCCTGGCAGAGCAGAGCTCTATGCTCCAGGAGGTTTCTGTCCTACTAGCTTTACACTGAATTCGTCTCTTTTATAGGATGCAATTAAAAGTCAGTAACCAACACAGACCAGCAGCTACAATTTTTCTACATTTTCCATTGTACAACAGCTTTACACAGTCTGCCTTCCAAAGTACAACAGGTGAAAGTTTGATCATAAGTTTGCCACTGCATTACAAGGGTCAATGACTTTCCAAATATTAACAGGTAGATTCTTACTGCTCACAGCACGGCTGCCTTCACCATACAAATACAACTACAAATGTTTACAATGCATCTAAGTGAAAACTATCTACTGAGCTTTATCATGAAATATAAAAGATTTAAGTAAATAGAATAAAAAGAAGTCCCTGAAAGGGCAAACTGAAATTCATAAATGCCAATTTCTCCCAAGTATAGGTTTAATACAATTCAAATTCCAACCCTCACATTCTAGCATGATTCTTTGAAATTTAACAAGGTGATTTAAAGCCTACCAGTTAGAAAGAAAGTATAATGAAAAAGAAAATGTATGCAAGAAGAAAAGAAGATACGTGCCACACAGAAACTTGTACCTGAATGTTGATAGCATTATTCGTAATAGCCAAAATGTGAAAATAACTCAATTGTCCATCAACGGGTGAACAGATAAACAAAATGTGGCATATCCATACAATAGAATATTGTTCAGCCATGAAAAAAAGAGTAAAATATTAATACATGCTACAAATTGGATGAACCTCAAAAACATTATGCTAAGTGAGAAAAGTCAGACTCAAAAAATCACATTTTATATGATTCCTTCAGTATGATATATCCAGGATAGGCAAATCCATGGAGACCAAAAGCCAATTAGAGATTACTAGGGAGTGGGAGAAAGGGGAAATGGAGCGTGATTAATGGGTATAGGGCATTTTAAGGGATGGTAAATATTTTGAAACTAGAAAGATCTGGTAGTTGCATAATATTATGAATACACTATATATCACCAAATTGTATACATTAAGATGGCTAATTACAGGTTATGTAAATTTCACCTCAATAAAAATAAAAGAAGATAAAAAAATGAATATGGGGCTGGGCGCGGTGGCTCACGCCTGTAATCCCAGCACTTTGGGAGGCCAAGGTGGGCGGATCATGAGGTCAAGAGATCGAGACCATCCTGGCCAACATGGTGAAACCCCGTCTCTACCAAAAATTCAAAAATTAGCTGGGTGTGATGGCATGCTCCTATTGTCCCAGCTACTTGGGAGGCTGAGGCAGGAGAATCCTTTGAACCTGGGGGGTGGAGGTTGCAGTGAGCCGAGATAACACCACTGCACTCCAGCCTGGTGACAGAGCAAGACTCCAGAAAAAAAAAAAAAAAAAGGAAATGAATATGGAGGATAAACAATATGATTTTTAAGGACTTGAAGCAGAATTGGCAAACGTCATTTGTGTTGCTATGTCACTGGCTAAAATGTTGTGATATGGCTACACCTAAGTTCAAAAGAAGTTGGGTAATGCAGTCCCCAGCAGAATGGTTACAAATACAACCAAAATATATTGCCAGAGTATTGTTCTATGGCATTACATAAAGAAAGGAGGAAAATTATGCAAGGAGATAATATCCCATCATTTGTCTTTGTGACTTGCTAAAAGCAACAAGGAACAATGAATACACGTGAGCATTTTGGCTATTTCCAGTTACTTCCTTAGATCTGTACACGTCCTAGGCATATGTTCTGCCTTCCAGGTGAATGCTGGCAAGAGTTTTATTCAATGTTTTTTCACAGTGAGCATTTCTGGCTTTCAGTATCTGTCTCCTCGTTTCCTGTTGCCTGGCTGTTGAATCAACACCAGATAGTTTAGTTTGTGTCATGGCAGCGCCTCAATTCT
Organism: Hylobates moloch; assembly: GCF_009828535.3. Taxonomy (NCBI): domain Eukaryota; kingdom Metazoa; phylum Chordata; class Mammalia; order Primates; family Hylobatidae; genus Hylobates; species Hylobates moloch. Next base: position 7,026 of record NW_026653622.1, on the reverse strand, counting down.
GATATTGATCAGTGAGTATAAAGGCTAAGACATGGCATCAATGAGACTCACACATAGTGATTTAAATGGGTTAATATTTTTCTCTCTCTCTCTTGCAGGAGAGTCTGAGGTCAGGCAGGGTTTACTCACTTAGTCATCTAGAGACCTAAGGTGAAAACTCAACATGCATCTTTCACCACTGGGTCTAAGAAGCTGCTCCAGCTTTCCTAATTCCAGGGGTTGAATTCACTGACACCATGTCTGCATGTCAGTCAGTGAGGGCAGGGAAAACAGGTGTGAAGATGCACCTTCGTGTTAAAGGACCCAAGGCAAAAGTGGTACCTGTACCTTCTGCTCCGAACCATTGGCTGAGACTTAGTCATATGGTCATAATTATCAGGGACAGAAGCTGAAAAATGATAGTAGTAGCATCACCACATGACCACCAGAATAGTGGAGGGATCAATTAATAAAGGGAAGAAAGATATAATGGATATTAAAACACAGCAACAGTCTTTACCATGGTATGCATGTAAAGTTTCTAGAAAAACAATGAAAAGGATAGAAAAAATATATGCAACTTTCAACTGGTAGAGAGAAAAAGTGGAATGACAGAAATTTCCCATCAGTCTTACTGACATCAAGAAAGGAAAAGAAAAGCAACATAGAAGAGCTGGGACAAACGAAAAGCCCCAAATCATAAAAATAAATCTAAATATATCAGTAATTATAATTAACATATGAAGAACATATAAAAAAAAGCTTTAGCTTTAAAACAATGTTTGAGAAACAGAGTGAAAAAAATCTATTAAATGCCATTTAAGAGAGAAACAGTTAAGACATCAAAATTGAAAAGAGGTGAAGGTAAATGGTGAAGAATAATAGAGCAGGTAAGCATTAAACAAATAGCAAGCTAATTTACCTATGTTACTAGCAGCCTAACGAAACTTTAAGGCAAACAGTTTTAAGAGAAATAAAACTCCGACAGCTTCAAAATATCAAAGGTTTAATTCTCTGGGAAGATATTTAAAAGTTAAATTTGTAGGAACCTAGCTAAAATACATACAAAGCAAATATTGAAGGAACTACAAAGAGAATCGTCAAAGCTATCATTTCAGGCTACCCTCTTGGTAATTGATAGACCAAGGAAACAAAATCCAGTGATGATTCAGGTTTTGACCAACATAATTAGCATGCTTAATTTAATGGACTTAGGAAAAATTTCATGATTCCGTGAAAAAGCCAAGTCACTGAAGAATAAGTGTCATCACACACATAACATTATAGGAAGCTCAAAAACTTGCAAACCCAACATACAAAAAAGGGATTTAGAAATTCAAGAATATGTGCTAATAGTATAAAGAAATTTTTAAAAAATTAAAAGTAAGAAGTTTTAATTTTAGGTTGTATCTACTTATTTTCCATCATGAAAAATGGAGTAATTTGCAAGGCTCCAAACATTAATGTTCTATAAGTGCATGCGTGAGAGAGACTGGACCTTCCTGTCTTGTATAGCAGTAGGCTTTACCAAATTTTAAGAAAATAAAGCCACAAAATATTCCAAGATTAGTCTTCAGGTGGCTTGTATTTCTGTAGAATACCCAAGTGATTAGCAAATGTCAGCGTGTGGGTCATTGCTAATAGATTCCTGGACGCCTGCTCTGGGGCAGTGCTTTCTAGTCCCTATGCGAGGAAAATGAGAAAAGCCTCATCTCCGAAAGATGAAAATCTCAAGAAGAAATGTAGGTAAGATCAGCTTTTAGGCCGGGCGCAGTGGCTCACGCTTGTAATCCCAGCACTTTGGGAGGCCGAGGCGGGCGGATCATGAGGTCAGGAGATCGAGACCACGGTGAAACCCCGTCTCTACTAAAAATACAAAAAATTAGCTGGGCGTGGTGGCGGGCGCCTGTAGTCCCAGCTACTCGGAGAGGCTGAGGCAGGAGAATCGCGCGAACCCGGGAGGCGGAGCGTGCAGTGAGCCGAGATTGCGCCACTGCACTCCAGCCTGGGCGACAGAGCGAGACTCCGTCTCAAAAAAAAAAAAAAAAAAAAGGATCAGCTTTTTTGGCAAGTATGAATGGAAATTTATGAGTCCGAATGATAGTGCTCATGTGTGAAGAGTGTTGTCTACACTGTGAAGGTGTCCCAACTCCACGTGGCTTTGGATCTACTGGGAGCAACAAACACCACGGCACTTGAAGCCTAAGAAAGCTACGTTGTGCCAAGACGTGGTACCACTCACCAGTCTCCTGCCTAACAATCAAATCCCTGTGCATATTCTTTAAAAAAACAACTGAAATAACTTTCTATATTCTTTGCTAATAACCTAAGCATCAGCTAAGGTCTAATCTGAAGTGTCTTTGCCATGTAGTCTCACTTTTACAAATTCCACACGACATTTTTTAAAAACATCTGATAAATTCTACTACATAGAATAAATTATTTGGATTTAAAAACATCATAAAGTCAAAAGACAAATGGCAAGTAGAAGTACTTGCAATTTATATCAAAGGCGAAAGGCTATTCTTTCTAGTAAATGTAAACCTCCTAGAAATTGAGAGAAAAAGACCTACTGCCCGTTAGGAAAAATGGGCAAAGTATATGAATATATAATTCACAGAGAAAGAGATGCACATGGCTCCTAAACACATAAAAAGATGCTCAAGACAACTGATTATAAGAATAATGCAGGCTGGGCACGGTGGCTCATGCCTGTAATCCCAGCATTTTGGGAGGCCGAGGCAGGTGGATCACTTGAGGTCAGGAGTTCGAGGCCAGCCTGGTCAACATGGTGAAACCCCGTCTCTACTAAAAATGCAAAAATTAGCTGGGCGTGGTGCTGCATGCCTGTAATCCCTGCTACTCGGGAGGCTGAGGCAGAACTGCTTGAACCTGGGAGGTGGAGGTTACAGTGAGCCAAGATTGTGCCACTGTACTCCAGCCTGGGCAACAGAGTAACACTGTGTCTCAAAAAAAAAAAAAAAAAAACAAATTTTTTAAAAACCTGCAGTTACCGTATTCACCTGTCAGAATGGCAAAATCCATTAAGTCTGACAGCATACCCTGTTGGCAGGCTGTGGGAAAACAGGGTCTACTATACATTGCTGAAAGGAGCACAAAGCAGTATTACCCCATAGAGAAATTTCTCATTAGCAATCACAATTACCAAATGCATATCATCTTTGACTCAGAAATTTCACTTCTGAGGATTTTTCCTACAGATAAACCCATACACACATAGTTTATTCCATACACATTTTTGCCATAGCAAATAATTGCTATGGCAAAAGAAACCAAGTCTCATCAAATAAGAACCCAAGTCTCTTCAAATAAGGTTTCTGTTCAGCGCTAACGAAATTTAATGTGAGTCACTTTATAATTTTTAGTTTTCTGGTGTCCATTTTAAAAAAGTAAAAAGACTCAGATATAATTTATTTTAATAATATATTTCATTTAGCCCATATAGCTAGTCTTTTCATTTCAATTAGTTATCAATATAAAAATTGTGAATGAGATATTTTGCATTCCATTTTCATATAATCCAGTGTATTATACTCATAGCACATCTCTATTAGCATTAGCCACATTTCCAGGATTCATAACTCCATATGGCCAGGGGCAGCACAGGCCTAGTTAATAAATACACGATAAATCTTAGGATGGGTCTCCCAGAGCGTGAAATCTGTGGGAAAAGCTTAAGTGCAACTATCATCATAAATGTAATTCCAGGGAAGCAGCAGTGAGAAAAAAGTAAAGTTAGGCAAGAAAGAAGAAAGAGGAAAAGGAAGGAGCTTTATGAAGTCAGCACCACTTGGTGTTAAAGTGTCTGCAGCACGCTGAATCCTGTGGGGATCTTCCAGTATCATGCATGTCAGGTCGGTTGCCAGTGGCCAGGGAAAGGAGGAAGGGAGAGAAATCTATCCACAAGCTCCTGTCTCTTGCTGGGCAAAAGTTTGGCAAAAATGTTGCAGAAGAGGTAGAGGGCCAGGGAAGTGCCTGGAATTAAAGCCATACCTCTATCTCTTCTGCAACATCCTGGGCTTCAGCTAAGCCGGAAGCCTGGTGCAAGAAGGGTCAGGAGAGGTTTTAGGGAAGGGACCTTTAGATGGTGCCCTCATGAATTTCACTGGACGACAGTTAGCAGTCACAATAGTGAGACTAGGATTGGAAAGAGTGGACCAAGGCTCCAGAGACAAGTGAAGCCAAGAGGATCAGAAGCGATTCATAAGAAGTGTTTGGCTCAACTGCCTCATGGAAGGATCAGCAGCTGTCAAGGCAGATGAGGAATGTCCCATTAACACTGACATAGAAACGTCTCTCTAACACATATGGTCATGTGAAAAAGCAAGGTGCAAAAGAGTGCATACAGTATGCTACAGTTTGTGGATGAAAGGCGGAGAATAAAAATCACCTTTGTATTAATTTATTTTTGCATAAAGAATTGCTGGAAGGCTGGGCGTGGTGGCTCACACCTGTAATCCCAGCACTTTGGGAGGCCAAGGTGGGTGAATCCCTTGAGGTCAGGAGTTCGAGACCACCCTGGCCAACATGGCAAAACCACATCTCTACTAAAAATACAGAAAATCAGCTGGCTGTGGTGGCACATGCCGGTAATCCCAGCTACTTGGGAGGCTGAGGCAGGAGCATTGCTTGAACCCAGGAGGCGGAGGTTATAGTGAGTCGAGATCGTGCCACTGCACTCCAGACTGGGTGAGAGAGTGAGACCCTGTCTTTAAAAAAAAAAAATTGCTGGAAAAACCCAGGCACTAACAAAAGTGGTTCCCTAAATGAGGAGTGAAATAGGACTGATGGAGAAAGTGGTGGGAGAATACCTCTTAGTGGATGCCTCTTTACATAATTTTGATTTTTATCCCTCATGACTGTATTTCCTTTTTTTTTTATTATACTTTAAGTTTTAGGGTACATGTGCACAACGTGCAGGTTAGTTACATATGTGTACATATGCCATGTTGGTGTGCTGCACCCAGTAACTCGTCATTTAACATTAGGTATATCTCCAAATGCTATCCCTCCCTCCTCCCTCCACCCCACGACAGGCCCCAGTGTGTGATGTTCCCCTTCCTGTGTCCATGTGTTCTCATTGTTCAGTTCCCACCTATGAGAGAGAACATGCGGTGTTTGGTTTTCTGTCCTTGAGATAGTTTGCTGAGAATGATGGTTTCCAGCTTCATCCATGTCCCTACAAAGGACATGAACTCATCCTTTTTTACAGCTGCATAATATTCCATGGTGCATATGTGCCACATTTTCTTAATCCAGTCTATCATTGTTGGACATTAGGCTTGGTTCCAAGTCTTTGCTAATGTGAATAGTGCTGCAGTAAACATATGTGTGCATGTGTCTTTATAGCAGCATGATTTATAGTCCTTTGGGTATATACCCAGTAATGGGATTGCTGGGTCAAATGGTATTTCTAGTTCTAGATCCTTGAGGAATCACCACACTTACTTCCACAATGGTTGAACTAGTTTACAGTCCCACCAACAGTCTAAAAGTGTTCCTATTTCTCCACATCCTCTCCAACACCTGTTGTTTCCTGACTTTTTAATGATGGCCATTCTAACTGGTGTGAGATGGTATCTCATTGTGGTTTTGATTTGCATTTCTCTGATGGCCAGTGATGATGAGCATTTTTTCATGTGTCTGTTGGCTACATAAATGTCTTCTTTTGAGAAGTGTCTGTTCATATCCTTCACCCACCTTTTGATGGGGTTGTTTGGTTTTTTCTTGTAAATTTGTTTGAGTTCATTGTAGATTCTGGATATTAGCCCTTTGTCAGGTGAGTAGATTGCAAAAATTTTCTCCCGTTCTGTAGGTTACCTGTTCACTCTGATGGTAGTTTCCTTTGCTGTGCAGAAGCTCTTTAGTTTAATTAGATCCCATTTGTCAATTTTGGCTTTTGTTGCCATTGCTGTTGGTGTTTTAGTCATGAAGTCCTTGCCAATGCCTATGTCCTGAATGGTATTGCCTAGGTTTTCTTCTAGGGTTTTTATGGTTTTAGGTGTAACATATAAGTCTTTAATCCATCTTGAATTAATTTTTGCATGAGGTGTAAGGAAGGGATCCAGTTTCAGCTTTCTACATATGGCTAGCCCATTATGTAGCTAGCCCATTGTTTGCTTTTGTCAGGTTTGTCAAAGATCAGATGGTTGTAGATATGTGGCATTATTTCTGAGGGCTCTGTTCTGTTCCATTGGTCTATATCTCTGTTTTGGTACCAATACCATGCTGTTTTGGCTACTGTAGCCTTGTAGTATAGTTTGAAGTCAGGTAGCGTAATGCCTCCAGCTTTGTTCTTTTGGCTTAGGATTGACTTGGCAATGCAGGCTCTTTTTTGGTTCCATATGAACTTTAAAGTAGTTTTTTCCAATTCTGTGAAGAAAGTCATTGGTAGCTTGATGGAGATAGCATTGAATCTATAAATTACCTTGGGCAGTATGGCCATTTTCACGATATTGATTCTTCCTACCCATGAGCATGGAATGTTCTTTCATTTGTTTGTATCCTTTTTTATTTCATTGAGCAGTGGTTTGTAGTTCTCCTTGAAGAGGTCCTTCACTTCCCTTGTAAGTTGGATTGCTAGGTATTTTATTCTCTTTGAAGCAATTGTAAATGGGAGTTCACTCATGATTTGGCTCTCTGTTTGTCTGTTATTGGTGTATAAGAGTGCTTGTGATTTTTGCACATTGATTTTGTATCCTGAGACTTTGCTGAAGTTGCCTATCAGCTTAAGGAGATTTTGGGCTGAGACAATGGGATTTTCTAGATATAGAGTCATGTCATCTGCAAACAGGGACAATTTGACTTCCTCTTTTCCTAATTGAATACCCTTTATTTCTTTCTCCTGCCTGATTGCCCTGGCCAGAACTTCCAACAGTATGTTGAATAGGAGTGGTGAGAGAGGGCATCCCAGAACTTCCAACAGTATTTTGAATAGGAGTGGTGAGAGAGGGCATCCCTGTCTTGTGCCAGTTTTCAGAGGGAATGCTTCCAGTTTTTGCCCATTCAGTATGATATTGGCTGTGG
>NW_026653621.1:0-11785 GCF_009828535.3 Hylobates moloch | reverse complement strand
CCACAGCCAATATCATACTGAATGGGCAAAAACTGGAAGCATTCCCTCTGAAAACTGGCACAAGACAGGGATGCCCTCTCTCACCACTCCTATTCAAAATACTGTTGGAAGTTCTGGGATGCCCTCTCTCACCACTCCTATTCAACATACTGTTGGAAGTTCTGGCCAGGGCAATCAGGCAGGAGAAAGAAATAAAGGGTATTCAATTAGGAAAAGAGGAAGTCAAATTGTCCCTGTTTGCAGATGACATGACTCTATATCTAGAAAACCCCATTGTCTCAGCCCAAAATCTCCTTAAGCTGATAGGCAACTTCAGCAAAGTCTCAGGATACAAAATCAATGTGCAAAAATCACAAGCACTCTTATACACCAATAACAGACAAACAGAGAGCCAAATCATGAGTGAACTCCCATTTACAATTGCTTCAAAGAGAATAAAATACCTAGCAATCCAACTTACAAGGGAAGTGAAGGACCTCTTCAAGGACAACTACAAACCACTGCTCAATGAAATAAAAAAGGATACAAACAAATGAAAGAACATTCCATGCTCATGGGTAGGAAGAATCAATATCGTGAAAATGGCCATACTGCCCAAGGTAATTTATAGATTCAATGCTATCTCCATCAAGCTACCAATGACTTTCTTCACAGAATTGGAAAAAACTACTTTAAAGTTCATATGGAACCAAAAAAGAGCCTGCATTGCCAAGTCAATCCTAAGCCAAAAGAACAAAGCTAGAGGCATTACGCTACCTGACTTCAAACTATACTACAAGGCTACAGTAGCCAAAACAGCATGGTATTGGTACCAAAACAGAGATATAGACCAATGGAACAGAACAGAGCCCTCAGAAATAATGCCACATATCTACAACCATCTGATCTTTGACAAACCTGACAAAAGCAAACAATGGGCTAGCTACATAATGGGCTAGCCATATGTAGAAAGCTGAAACTGGATCCCTTCCTTACACCTCATGCAAAAATTACTTCAAGATGGATTAAAGACTTATATGTTACACCTAAAACCATAAAAACCCTAGAAGAAAACCTAGGCAATACCATTCAGGACATAGGCATTGGCAAGGACTTCATGACTAAAACACCAACAGCAATGGCAACAAAAGCCAAAATTGACAAATGGGATCTAATTAAACTAAAGAGCTTCTGCACAGCAAAGGAAACTACCATCAGAGTGAACAGGTAACCTACAGAACGGGAGAAAATTTTTGCAATCTACTCACCTGACAAAGGGCTAATATCCAGAATCTACAATGAACTCAAACAAATTTACAAGAAAAAACCAAACAACCCCATCAAAAGGTGGGTGAAGGATATGAACAGACACTTCTCAAAAGAAGACATTTATGTAGCCAACAGACACATGAAAAAATGCTCATCATCACTGGCCATCAGAGAAATGCAAATCAAAACCACAATGAGATACCATCTCACACCAGTTAGAATGGCCATCATTAAAAAGTCAGGAAACAACAGGTGTTGGAGAGGATGTGGAGAAATAGGAACACTTTTAGACTGTTGGTGGGACTGTAAACTAGTTCAACCATTGTGGAAGTAAGTGTGGCGATTCCTCAAGGATCTAGAACTAGAAATACCATTTGACCCAGCAATCCCATTACTGGGTATATACCCAAAGGACTATAAATCATGCTGCTATAAAGACACATGCACACATATGTTTACTGCAGCACTATTCACATTAGCAAAGACTTGGAACCAAGCCTAATGTCCAACAATGATAGACTGGATTAAGAAAATGTGGCACATATGCACCATGGAATATTATGCAGCTGTAAAAAAGGATGAGTTCATGTCCTTTGTAGGGACATGGATGAAGCTGGAAACCATCATTCTCAGCAAACTATCTCAAGGACAGAAAACCAAACACCGCATGTTCTCTCTCATAGGTGGGAACTGAACAATGAGAACACATGGACACAGGAAGGGGAACATCACACACTGGGGCCTGTCGTGGGGTGGAGGGAGGAGGGAGGGATAGCATTTGGAGATATACCTAATGTTAAATGACGAGTTACTGGGTGCAGCACACCAACATGGCATACGTACACATATGTAACGAACCTGCACGTTGTGCACATGTACCCTAAAACTTAAAGTATAATAAAAAAAAAAGGAAATACAGTCATGAGGGATAAAAATCAAAATTATGTAAAGAGGCATCCACTAAGAGGTATTCTCCCACCACTTTCTCCATCAGTCCTATTTCACTCCTCATTTAGGGAACCACTTTTGTTAGTGCCTGGGTTTTTCCAGCAATTTTTTTTTTTTAAAGACAGGGTCTCACTCTCTCACCCAGTCTGGAGTGCAGTGGCACGATCTCGACTCACTATAACCTCCGCCTCCTGGGTTCAAGCAATGCTCCTGCCTCAGCCTCCCAAGTAGCTGGGATTACCGGCATGTGCCACCACAGCCAGCTGATTTTCTGTATTTTTAGTAGAGATGCGGTTTTGCCATGTTGGCCAGGGTGGTCTCGAACTCCTGACCTCAAGGGATTCACCCACCTTGGCCTCCCAAAGTGCTGGGATTACAGGTGTGAGCCACCACGCCCAGCCTTCCAGCAATTCTTTATGCAAAAATAAATTAATACAAAGGTGATTTTTATTCTCCGCCTTTCATCCACAAACTGTAGCATACTGTATGCACTCTTTTGCACCTTGCTTTTTCACATGACCATATGTGTTAGAGAGACGTTTCTATGTCAGTGTTAATGGGACATTCCTCATCTGCCTTGACAGCTGCTGATCCTTCCATGAGGCAGTTGAGCCAAACACTTCTTATGAATCGCTTCTGATCCTCTTGGCTTCACTTGTCTCTGGAGCCTTGGTCCACTCTTTCCAATCCTAGTCTCACTATTGTGACTGCTAACTGTCGTCCAGTGAAATTCACGAGGGCACCATCTAAAGGTCCCTTCCCTAAAACCTCTCCTGACCCTTCTTGCACCAGGCTTCCGGCTTAGCTGAAGCCCAGGATGTTGCAGAAGAGATAGAGGTATGGCTTTAATTCCAGGCACTTCCCTGGCCCTCTACCTCTTCTGCAACATTTTTGCCAAACTTTTGCCCAGCAAGAGACAGGAGCTTGTGGATAGATTTCTCTCCCTTCCTCCTTTCCCTGGCCACTGGCAACCGACCTGACATGCATGATACTGGAAGATCCCCACAGGATTCAGCGTGCTGCAGACACTTTAACACCAAGTGGTGCTGACTTCATAAAGCTCCTTCCTTTTCCTCTTTCTTCTTTCTTGCCTAACTTTACTTTTTTCTCACTGCTGCTTCCCTGGAATTACATTTATGATGATAGTTGCACTTAAGCTTTTCCCACAGATTTCACGCTCTGGGAGACCCATCCTAAGATTTATCGTGTATTTATTAACTAGGCCTGTGCTGCCCCTGGCCATATGGAGTTATGAATCCTGGAAATGTGGCTAATGCTAATAGAGATGTGCTATGAGTATAATACACTGGATTATATGAAAATGGAATGCAAAATATCTCATTCACAATTTTTATATTGATAACTAATTGAAATGAAAAGACTAGCTATATGGGCTAAATGAAATATATTATTAAAATAAATTATATCTGAGTCTTTTTACTTTTTTAAAATGGACACCAGAAAACTAAAAATTATAAAGTGACTCACATTAAATTTCGTTAGCGCTGAACAGAAACCTTATTTGATGAGACTTGGGTTCTTATTTGATGAGACTTGGTTTCTTTTGCCATAGCAATTATTTGCTATGGCAAAAATGTGTATGGAATAAACTATGTGTGTATGGGTTTATCTGTAGGAAAAATCCTCAGAAGTGAAATTTCTGAGTCAAAGATGATATGCATTTGGTAATTGTGATTGCTAATGAGAAATTTCTCTATGGGGTAATACTGCTTTGTGCTCCTTTCAGCAATGTATAGTAGACCCTGTTTTCCCACAGCCTGCCAACAGGGTATGCTGTCAGACTTAATGGATTTTGCCATTCTGACAGGTGAATACGGTAACTGCAGGTTTTTAAAAAATTTGTTTTTTTTTTTTTTTTTTTGAGACACAGTGTTACTCTGTTGCCCAGGCTGGAGTACAGTGGCACAATCTTGGCTCACTGTAACCTCCACCTCCCAGGTTCAAGCAGTTCTGCCTCAGCCTCCCGAGTAGCAGGGATTACAGGCATGCAGCACCACGCCCAGCTAATTTTTGCATTTTTAGTAGAGACGGGGTTTCACCATGTTGACCAGGCTGGCCTCGAACTCCTGACCTCAAGTGATCCACCTGCCTCGGCCTCCCAAAATGCTGGGATTACAGGCATGAGCCACCGTGCCCAGCCTGCATTATTCTTATAATCAGTTGTCTTGAGCATCTTTTTATGTGTTTAGGAGCCATGTGCATCTCTTTCTCTGTGAATTATATATTCATATACTTTGCCCATTTTTCCTAACGGGCAGTAGGTCTTTTTCTCTCAATTTCTAGGAGGTTTACATTTACTAGAAAGAATAGCCTTTCGCCTTTGATATAAATTGCAAGTACTTCTACTTGCCATTTGTCTTTTGACTTTATGATGTTTTTAAATCCAAATAATTTATTCCATGTAGTAGAATTTATCAGATGTTTTTAAAAAATGTCGTGTGGAATTTGTAAAAGTGAGACTACATGGCAAAGACACTTCAGATTAGACCTTAGCTGATGCTTAGGTTATTAGCAAAGAATATAGAAAGTTATTTCAGTTGTTTTTTTAAAGAATATGCACAGGGATTTGATTGTTAGGCAGGAGACTGGTGAGTGGTACCACGTCTTGGCACAACGTAGCTTTCTTAGGCTTCAAGTGCCGTGGTGTTTGTTGCTCCCAGTAGATCCAAAGCCACGTGGAGTTGGGACACCTTCACAGTGTAGACAACACTCTTCACACATGAGCACTATCATTCGGACTCATAAATTTCCATTCATACTTGCCAAAAAAGCTGATCCTTTTTTTTTTTTTTTTTTTTGAGACGGAGTCTTGCTCTGTCACCCAGGATGGAGTGCAGTGGCGCAATCTCGGCTCACTGCACGCTCCGCCTCCCGGGTTCGCGCGATTCTCCTGCCTCAGCCTCTCCGAGTAGCTGGGACTACAGGCGCCCGCCACCACGCCCAGCTAATTTTTTGTATTTTTAGTAGAGACGGGGTTTCACCGTGGTCTCGATCTCCTGACCTCATGATCCGCCCGCCTCGGCCTCCCAAAGTGCTGGGATTACAAGCGTGAGCCACTGCGCCCGGCCTAAAAGCTGATCTTACCTACATTTCTTCTTGAGATTTTCATCTTTCGGAGATGAGGCTTTTCTCATTTTCCTTGCATAGGGACTAGAAAGCACTGCCCCAGAGCAGGCGTCCAGGAATCTATTAGCAATGACCCACACGCTGACATTTGCTAATCACTTGGGTATTCTACAGAAATACAAGCCACCTGAAGACTAATCTTGGAATATTTTGTGGCTTTATTTTCTTAAAATTTGGTAAAGCCTACTGCTATACAAGACAGGAAGGTCCAGTCTCTCTCACGCATGCACTTATAGAACATTAATGTTTGGAGCCTTGCAAATTACTCCATTTATCATGATGGAAAATAAGTAGATACAACCTAAAATTAAAACTTCTTACTTTTAATTTTTTAAAAATTTCTTTATACTATTAGCACATATTCTTGAATTTCTAAATCCCTTTTTTGTATGTTGGGTTTGCAAGTTTTTGAGCGTCCTATAATGTTATGTGTGTGATGACACTGTTATTCTTCAGTGACTTGGCTTTTTCACGGAATCATGAAATTTTTCCTAAGTCCATTAAATTAAGCATGCTAATTATGTTGGTCAAAACCTGAATCATCACTGGATTTTGTTTCCTTGGTCTATCAATTACCAAGAGGGTAGCCTGAAATGATAGCTTTGACGATTCTCTTTGTAGTTCCTTCAATATTTGCTTTGTATGTATTTTAGCTAGGTTCCTACAAATTTAACTTTTAAATATCTTCCCAGAGAATTAAACCTTTGATATTTTGAAGCTGTCGGAGTTTTATTTCTCTTAAAACTGTTTGCCTTAAAGTTTCGTTAGGCTGCTAGTAACATAGGTAAATTAGCTTGCTATTTGTTTAATGCTTACCTGCTCTATTATTCTTCACCATTTACCTTCACCTCTTTTCAATTTTGATGTCTTAACTGTTTCTCTCTTAAATGGCATTTAATAGATTTTTTTCACTCTGTTTCTCAAACATTGTTTTAAAGCTAAAGCTTTTTTTTATATATTCTTCATATGTTAATTATAATTACTGATATATTTAGATTTATTTTTATGATTTGGGGCTTTTCGTTTGTCCCAGCTCTTCTATGTTGCTTTTCTTTTCCTTTCTTGATGTCAGTAAGACTGATGGGAAATTTCTGTCATTCCACTTTTTCTCTCTACCAGTTGAAAGTTGCATATATTTTTTCTATCCTTTTCATTGTTTTTCTAGAAACTTTACATGCATACCATGTTAAAGACTGTTGCTGTGTTTTAATATCCATTATATCTTTCTTCCCTTTATTAATTGATCCCTCCACTATTCTGGTGGTCATGTGGTGATGCTACTACTATCATTTTTCAGCTTCTGTCCCTGATAATTATGACCATATGACTAAGTCTCAGCCAATGGTTCGGAGCAGAAGGTACAGGTACCACTTTTGCCTTGGGTCCTTTAACACGAAGGTGCATCTTCACACCTGTTTTCCCTGCCCTCACTGACTGACATGCAGACATGGTGTCAGTGAATTCAACCCCTGGAATTAGGAAAGCTGGAGCAGCTTCTTAGACCCAGTGGTGAAAGATGCATGTTGAGTTTTCACCTTAGGTCTCTAGATGACTAAGTGAGTAAACCCTGCCTGACCTCAGACTCTCCTGCAAGAGAGAGAGAGAAAAATATTAACCCATTTAAATCACTATGTGTGAGTCTCATTGATGCCATGTCTTAGCCTTTATACTCACTGATCAATATCAGAATTGAGGCGCTGCCATGACACAAACTAAACTATCTGGTGTTGATTCAACAGCCAGGCAACAGGAAACGAGGAGACAGATACTGAAAGCCAGAAATGCTCACTGTGAAAAAACATTGAATAAAACTCTTGCCAGCATTCACCTGGAAGGCAGAACATATGCCTAGGACGTGTACAGATCTAAGGAAGTAACTGGAAATAGCCAAAATGCTCACGTGTATTCATTGTTCCTTGTTGCTTTTAGCAAGTCACAAAGACAAATGATGGGATATTATCTCCTTGCATAATTTTCCTCCTTTCTTTATGTAATGCCATAGAACAATACTCTGGCAATATATTTTGGTTGTATTTGTAACCATTCTGCTGGGGACTGCATTACCCAACTTCTTTTGAACTTAGGTGTAGCCATATCACAACATTTTAGCCAGTGACATAGCAACACAAATGACGTTTGCCAATTCTGCTTCAAGTCCTTAAAAATCATATTGTTTATCCTCCATATTCATTTCCTTTTTTTTTTTTTTTTTCTGGAGTCTTGCTCTGTCACCAGGCTGGAGTGCAGTGGTGTTATCTCGGCTCACTGCAACCTCCACCCCCCAGGTTCAAAGGATTCTCCTGCCTCAGCCTCCCAAGTAGCTGGGACAATAGGAGCATGCCATCACACCCAGCTAATTTTTGAATTTTTGGTAGAGACGGGGTTTCACCATGTTGGCCAGGATGGTCTCGATCTCTTGACCTCATGATCCGCCCACCTTGGCCTCCCAAAGTGCTGGGATTACAGGCATGAGCCACCGCGCCCAGCCCCATATTCATTTTTTTATCTTCTTTTATTTTTATTGAGGTGAAATTTACATAACCTGTAATTAGCCATCTTAATGTATACAATTTGGTGATATATAGTGTATTCATAATATTATGCAACTACCAGATCTTTCTAGTTTCAAAATATTTACCATCCCTTAAAATGCCCTATACCCATTAATCACGCTCCATTTCCCCTTTCTCCCACTCCCTAGTAATCTCTAATTGGCTTTTGGTCTCCATGGATTTGCCTATCCTGGATATATCATACTGAAGGAATCATATAAAATGTGATTTTTTGAGTCTGACTTTTCTCACTTAGCATAATGTTTTTGAGGTTCATCCAATTTGTAGCATGTATTAATATTTTACTCTTTTTTTCATGGCTGAACAATATTCTATTGTATGGATATGCCACATTTTGTTTATCTGTTCACCTGTTGATGGACAATTGAGTTATTTTCACATTTTGGCTATTACGAATAATGCTATCAACATTCAGGTACAAGTTTCTGTGTGGCACGTATCTTCTTTTCTTCTTGCATACATTTTCTTTTTCATTATACTTTCTTTCTAACTGGTAGGCTTTAAATCACCTTGTTAAATTTCAAAGAATCATGCTAGAATGTGAGGGTTGGAATTTGAATTGTATTAAACCTATACTTGGGAGAAATTGGCATTTATAAATTTCAGTTTGCCCTTTCAGGGACTTCTTTTTATTCTATTTACTTAAATCTTTTATATTTCATGATAAAGCTCAGTAGATAGTTTTCACTTAGATGCATTGTAAACATTTGTAGTTGTATTTGTATGGTGAAGGCAGCCGTGCTGTGAGCAGTAAGAATCTACCTGTTAATATTTGGAAAGTCATTGACCCTTGTAATGCAGTGGCAAACTTATGATCAAACTTTCACCTGTTGTACTTTGGAAGGCAGACTGTGTAAAGCTGTTGTACAATGGAAAATGTAGAAAAATTGTAGCTGCTGGTCTGTGTTGGTTACTGACTTTTAATTGCATCCTATAAAAGAGACAAATTCAGTGTAAAGCTAGTAGGACAGAAACCTCCTGGAGCATAGAGCTCTGCTCTGCCAGGCCAGGGGGTCTTGATAATCCTGCCCAGCAAGATTTCATAATTGCTATGGAGCAGTGACTGATGAATGCTCCCATTACCACTTTCTGAAAAGAAGAGCTCAATCATTCCTATCCTACTGTTTCTCCATTATGATGTTCTGGCAGCAAATATTTTTTTCTATTTTTCTACATTACTGGGTCACAAGAAGCCATATCTAGATGGAATAGAGAGGGGTATATTTCACCCAGTAATCCTGGATGTTGAGTTAGGTGCATTGCTTGGATGAGACTTTGGGGTATCTTCATAAGAAAGGGGCCAGGTGTTCTATGTAAGAAAAGAAGGATGAGTACAGACATTGAGAAAAAAAGAGCAGACTTCAGCTGAAACTGTAGCTGACTCTTGAGCAACATAGGAATTAAGGCACAAACCTAATTCCCATGTTGTTCTCGCCGTACATTCAGAAATGTATATAAAACTTTTGATTCTCCAGAAACTTTACTAATAGCCTAATGTTGACCAGAAGCCTTACTGATAATATAAATAGTTGATTAGCACAGATTTTTGTGTTATATGTATTATCTTATCTACTATATTTTTACAATAAAGCAAGCTTGAGAAAAGAAAATATTATTGTGAAAATCATAAGGAAAAGAAAATATATTCATTATTCATAAGTGGAATTGAATCATCTTAAAGGTCTTCATACTTATCAACTTCACGCTGAGGAGGAGAAGGAAGAGGAGGGATTGGACTTGCTATCTCAGAGTGGCAGAGGTGAAAGAAAATCCACTTAGAAGTGTAACATGCAGTTCAAACCTGTGCTGTTCCAGAGTCAGCTGTATTAATTACCCACCAAATTTTAATTATCTTGTTTATTTACTTCTTTCTAATGAAACCCCATTCTATTCTAGGAGGCAACACATATAGCTAAAGTTCTGCATTTCCCAGTCTCCCTTACGGTTAAGAGTGGGTAATGAGAGGCAAATGAA
The DNA here is from genome assembly GCF_009828535.3 of Hylobates moloch. Taxonomy (NCBI): domain Eukaryota; kingdom Metazoa; phylum Chordata; class Mammalia; order Primates; family Hylobatidae; genus Hylobates; species Hylobates moloch. The sequence continues at coordinate 1,895 of NW_026653621.1, read as the reverse complement.
AATCATCCAGTGGGGCTTCATGAAAAGCTTCTTAAACATCACTGAGCTACACCAATCAGATGTAGATTTGGCCTTTTCACATAGTCCCATATTTCTTGGAGGCTTTGTTCATTTCTTTTTATTCTTTTTCTCTAAACTTCTCATCTCGCTTCATTTCATTCATTTGATCTTCCATCACTGATACCCTTTCTTCCAGTTGATTGAATTGGCTACTGAGGCTTGTGCCTAAAACAGCTCCTGAAGGAAGCACTAAACATGGAAAGGAACAACCAGTACCAGCCACTGCAAAAACATGCTAAATTGTAAAGACCATCGAGGCTAGGAAGAAACTGCATCAACTAACGAGCAAAATAACCAGCTAACATCACAATGACAGGATCAAATTCATAAATAACAATATTAACCTTAAATGTAAATGGGCTAAATGCTCAAATTAAAAGACACAAACTGGCAAATTGGATAAAGAGTCAAGACCCATCAGTGCGCTGTATGCAGGAAACCCATCTCACATGCAGAGACACACATAGGGTCAAAATAAAGGGATGGAGGAAGATCTACCAAGCAATTGGAAAACAAAAAAAGGCAGGGATTATAATCCTAGTCTCTGATAAAACAGACTGTAAACCAACAAAGATCAAAAGAGACAAAGAAGGCCACTACATAATGGCAAATGGATCAATTCAACAAGAAGAGCTAACTATCCCAAATATATATGCACCCAATACAGGAGCACCCAGATTCATAAAGCAAGTCCTTAGAGAACTTTAGACTCCCACACAAGAATAATGGGAGACTTTAACATCCCACTGTCAACATTAGACAGATCAATGAGACAGAAAGTTTACAAGGATATCCAGGAATTTAACTCAGCTCTCCACCAAGCAGTCCTAATAGACATCTACAGAACTCTCCACCCCAAATCAACAGAATATACATTCTTCTCAGCACCACACCACACCACACCTACTCCAAAACTGACCACATATTTGGAAGTAAAGCACTCCTCAGCAAATGTAAAAGAACAAAAATTATAACAAACTGTCTCTCAGACCACAGTGGAATCAAACTAGAACTCAGGATTAAGAAACTCACTCAAAACCGCTCAACTACATGGAAACTGAACAACCTGCTCCTGAATGACTACTGAGTACATAACAAAATGAAGGCAGAAATAAAGATGTTCTTTGAAATCAACGAGAACAAAGACACAACATACCAGAATCTCTGGGACACATTCAAAGCAGTGTGTAGAGGGAAATTTATAGCGCTAAATGCCCACAAGAGAAAGCAGGAAAGATCCAAAATTGACACCCTAACATCACAATTAAAAGAACTAGAGAAGCAAGAGCAAACACATTCAAAAGCTAGCAGAAGTCAATAAATAACTAAGATCAGAGCAGAACTGAAGGAGATAGAAACGCAAAAGACTCTTCAAAAAATCAATGAATCCAGGAGCTGGTTTTTTGAAAAGATCAACAAAATTGATAGACTGCTAGCAAGACTAATAAAGAAGAAAAGAGAGAAGAATCAAATAGATGCAATAAAAAATGATAAAGGGGATATCACCACCGATCCCACAGAAATGCAAACTATCATCAGAGAATACCATAAACACCTCTACACTAATAAAATAGAAAATCTAGAAGAAATGGATAAATTCCTCGAGACATACACACTCCTAAGACTAAACCAGGAAGAAGTTGAATCTCTGAATAGACCAATAACAGGCTCTGAAATTGAGGCAATAATTAATAGCTTACTAACCAAAAAAAGTCCAGGACCAGGTGGATTCACAGCCGAATTCTACGAGAGGTACAAGAAGGAGCTGGTACCATTCCTTCTGAAACTATCACAATCAATAAAAAAAGAGGGAATCTTCCCTAACTCATTTTATG
>NW_026653620.1:0-11802 GCF_009828535.3 Hylobates moloch | reverse complement strand
GTTCTTTTGGCTTAGGATTGACTTGGCAATGCAGGCTCTTTTTTGGTTCCATATGAACTTTAAAGTAGTTTTTTCCAATTCTGTGAAGAAAGTCATTGGTAGCTTGATGGGGATGGCATTGAATCTATAGATTACTTTGGGCAGTATGGCCATTTTCACGATATTGATTCTTCCAACCCATGAGCATGGAATGTTCTTCCATTTGTTTGTATCCTCTTTTATTTCATTGAGCAGTGGTTTGTAGTTCTCCTTGAAGAGGTCCTTCACATCCCTTGTAAGTTGGATTCCTAGGTATTTTATTCTCTTTGAAGCAATTGTGAATGGGAGTTCACTCATGATTTGGCTCTCTGTTTGTCTGTGATTGGTGTACAAGAATGCTTGTGATTTTTGTACATTGATTTTGTATCCTGAGACTTTGCTGAAGTTGCTAATCAGCTTAAGGAGATTTTGGGCTGAGACAATGGGATTTTCTAGATATACAATCATGTCATCTGCAAACAGGGACAGTTTGACTTCCTCTTTTCCTAATTGAATACCCTTTATTTCCTTCTCCTGCCTGATTGCCTTGGCCAGAACTTCCAGCACTATGTTGAATAGGAGCGGTGAGAGAGGGCATCCCTGTCTTGTGCCAGTTTTCAGAGGGAATGCTTCCAGTTTTTGCCCATTCAGTATGATATTGGCTGTGGGTTTGTCGTATATAGCTCTTATTATTTTGAGATACGTCCCATCAATACCTAATTTATTGAGAGTTTTTAGCATGAAGCGTTGTTGAATTTTGTCAAAGGCCTTTTCTGCATCTATTGAGATAATCATGTGGTTTTTGTCTTTGGTTCTGTTTATATGCTGGATTACATTTATTGATTTGCGTATGTTGAACCAGCCTTGCATCCCAGGGATGAAGCCCACTTGATCATGGTGGATAAGCTTTTTGATGTGCTGCTGGATTCGGTTTGCCAGTATTTTATTGAGAATTTTTGCATTAATGTTCATCAAGGATATTGGTCTAAAATTCTCTTTTTTGGTTGTGTCTCTGCCTGGCTAAAGAGCTTCTGCACAGCAAAAGAAACTACCATCAGAGTGAACAGGCAACCTACAGAATGGGAGAAAATTTTTGCAACCTACTCATCTGACAAAGGGCTAATATCCAGAATCTACAATGAACTCAAACAAATTTACAAGAAAAAAACAAACAACCCCATCAAAAAGTGGGCAAAGGACATGAACAGACACTTCTCAAAAGAAGACATTTATGCAGCCAGAAAACACATGAAGAAATGCTCATCATCACTGGCCATCAGAGAAATGCAAATCAAAACCACAGTGAGATACCATCTCACACCAGTTAGAATGGCCATCATTAAAAAAATCAGGAAACAACAGGTGCTGGAGAGGATGTGGAGAAATAGGAACACTTTTACACTGTTGGTGGGACTGTAAACTAGTTCAACCATTGTGGAAGTCAGTGTGGCGATTCCTCAGGGATCTAGAACTAGAAATACCATTTGACCCAGCCATCCCATTACTGGGTATATACCCAAAGGAGTATTAATCATGCTGCTATAAAGACACATGCACACGTATGTTTATTGCGGCACTATTCACAATAGCAAAGACTTGGAACCAACCCAAATGTCCAACAACAATAGACTGGATTAAGAAAATGTGGCACATATACACCATGGAATACTATGCAGCCATAAAAAATGATGAGTTCGTGTCCTTTGTAGGGACATGGATGAAACTGGAAAACATCATTCTCAGTAAACTATCGCAAGGACAAAAAACCAAACACCGCATGTTCTCACTCATAGGTGGGAATTGAACAATGAGAACTCATGGACACAGGAAGGGGAACATCACATTCCGGGTACAGTTGTGGGGTGGGGGGTGGGGGGGGGGCGGGGACAGGCTAAATGACGAGCTAATGGGTGCAGGAAATCAACATGGCACATGGATACATATGTAACAAACCTGCACATTGTGCACATGTACCCTAAAACCTAAAGTATGAAAAGATAGTGAAAAGGATTTAACATATTCTGAAGAAAAAAATTAAGACAGAACACAGTGATATTTACATAAATTATAAAGCAACTGAGCTCAAATGTCTAATAATTTTGCTAAGAAACAAGGAATAACTAACAAAAGTAAAATGAAGTAAAGGAATGCAAATGGCAAACGGGATAATTTGTCCTGTAGACTTTTGCAGAACATTTATGAAAACTGTTTGCAGTGTTAGCCAACATTATTACATTGTATTGAGTATTGATTATCCTAGAGCAAAAATACTAGCTGAGAATTATGGATGTAATAGTCTGAGATGAAAATAAAGCTATACATTACTAAGTAATCTGACTTGTATCTTTATTTATACCCTTCTTTTCCAGGTAATCCATTCTCTTCTAAATCTTGAACCTCCTCCATCACAAAGTTGAAAATAATCTTTGCAACTGATTGTGAAAAATAACTCTAATTCTTATTCTTACCTATACAAAATTGACTTCAGAGGAACTAGGAAAAAAATATGGCATTTATACTTTTGTTTCTCTTTTTTTTATTTTCACCAGTGCTATGCTATCGGGAGCAAAACAAATTATTAAAATAAGCGCCCAGAGACAACATAGGCAACGTTAATATGTCTGTATTGTGTGTGGTTTACCAAGAAGTGATTTCATTTAGACAAGTTCAAACTAATTAAAGCACATGTTATTACTCTAAATTTATGCAGTGAATTAATTAAGTTTTTGAACTGATATGATTTTATACTTGTGAATCCCAAAACATTAACCATAAACTATGAGGCTATAAGAAAACTTAGTAAGTGGTTGATTAAATGACTAAGGAATAAAAGCTGATATATTTTCTATAAACAAAACCAGGAAAATAATAAGAGAATATAGTAAGGGTAAATGTTCTATTTATAACAGCAGAAAATAGGTTAAATGATCAAAATAAATGTATAAAGAGAGATGATAGAAGGTAGTTTATTTGAGTATGTAATTAAAGTGTTATTTAAAGTAGTGGAGGAAAAGTGTATCACTCAATAAATATTATAATAATTGGCTAGAATTGTTCAAGGTTAGAAAAATTGCTATCTACTTTTTTTGAAACACCAAAATAACATATAGATCAAACACTATTGTTGAATAAAAGGAAATCATAGAATACTAGACAAAAATAATAGATAAATTTTTCTTTAATAATAGTTAGGCAAATACTCATTTTAAGTAACCTACAAAACACAAAAGTTATAAAATAAAAATGAATTTGATCATTGACTAATGAGACATTTCTCCAATAGGAAAAATACCACAAACAAAACAAAAAGAGAAATACCAAATATGAAAAATATATTTACAAAATATATTACAAAGGATCAATCTCTGTATTTTGAAAAGAAAGCTTATACTCAGTAAGAAAGAAACACACAACTCAATATAAAAATAAACAAAGAATACAAAAAGCAGTTTTCTGCCTTTAATTTGTTATTTTTTTAGGTTTTTTCAATAGGTAAATATATTCACATGGATCAAAATGAAAATGATAGATGATAAACATTGAAATGTCATTCCTATCCTTGTGCCATGTCCACACCAAACCCCCATCCCCTGAGGGAAACAATTTCTATTATTTTTTCAATGTATCTATTTAGCATTTATTCATACAGACATAAAATGAAAAGACATAGTTTTATTTACCCTTACCTTACACAGAACATAGCAAATATTATCCACTCTTCTAACCACACGTTTTTTGATGCAAAAACATAATGTGGAGTTTTTCCTTTTTGTACATAGAGGGCATTCTCATTCTTTAAAAGCTGTACATGTTACGCTATATGGATATACTATAGTTTATTTTAACAACTCCCATATAGATGGGCCTTTGGCTTATGTTCAACATTTTGCTCTTATAAACAAGAAGGCTATGAAAAATGACATATATAGGTAATTTTCTATGTTTGTTGGTATGTCTGTAAGATATATTTTCCAAAGTGGAATTCCGGAGTCAAAGAGTAAATGTAATTGCAATTTTGAAAGATATTGTCAAATTTCCCTTCATTAGAGGTTGAAGTATTTTACACTCCTGCCAGCAATGTGTAAGAGTGCTTCCTTTCTCAAAGCCCTGCAAATAGTGTTAACATTTAGCTTTTTGACAGTCTAGATAGATAGCACACATATATCTTTGTGTAATTCCACTTAATATGAATGAGATGGAACGTCTTTTCATATGTTCCAGTGTCATTTTGTTTTCTTATGTCTTTGTGTACATATGAATATATTTTTTGTTTGTTTTGTTTGTTTTTGCTTCTGATTCTTTCCTGAACGTGCAGATAATTTTAATTTTGATAAAGTTAAAGACTCAATTTTTTTTCATGGTATCTGGACATTTTTAAAGTAGCTCCTGAAGCATAGATCAAAATAATGTTCCAGTTCCAAAGCCATAAAAAAATTCCCCATTTTCTTCAACTATTTGCAGGTTTCATTTTTTCAAACATTTCAAGTGTTGATAATCTTGTGGTTTATCCTGTGGTTTGGTAGAAGATATGAAGCCAATGTTATCCTCTTTTAAACGGCTAGCAATTTGTCTAACAAACACTGTTGATGAATACATTCACAGTTATCACCACTGATTTGAGGTACAAAGGGCTTTTAAATAGTAAATTGATATGCAATCTTGATCATACAAATATATATTAAAACAACAACATCATATACTTTTGTATAAAAAATTGTACTGGATGATATTACTGATTATGAGAGATGATAGGAACTTGCATACATAGTTGATGAAAGGCAAAATGGTACAATCTTGTTGGAGAGTATTTTGGCAGTAGCTATCAAACAATTCATATGCATATATACTTTGATGCAGCAATTCCATTTGCAGAATAGTCATGTTTATATGCAAAAACAACATACATTACCATTAACAGGAAATTCATTAAATCAGTTAATTAATTCAATGTTATGCTGCTAGCTGTTGGAACATGAATGAAGTGAGCATATATGCACTAACATATAATGAGTTCTAAGAAATATTAATAAATGTTCAGAATAGAATGTCTATATATTAAATGCTAAAATTTATGTAAGTGAAGAGTATGTTTACAAATATATACGCTCTTAAATATATAAAATGTGTAGTATTACAAACGTAAATATAATTAACCATGTATCTATCTACTTCATATATCCCTGTACATATTTACACATCGAATACTCTATAAATTACCACATATACATATTATACATATTGCCATAAATATGTAGATTATGAAAATTGACAAAGAAACTGGGTCTGGTGCTTACCTCTGTGAAGAAGAGTTCAGAATTAGAATTTGCGTAAGACAGAAGAAAACCTTTTACTCAGATTCATAAGCTTTTTACTTGAAAAGTTTTAAATTCACAGAAAAATTACAAAGATAGTATTGATAAGTCCTGTATACCCCACAATCCATTTTCTCTACTATTTGCATCTTGCATTAGTATGGTACCACTATTGATACATTATGGTTAACTAAAGTCTATATTCAGATTTCTTCAGTTTTCCCTAATGTTCTGTCTTTTAAAAATTTTGGTGGGTACATAGTAGGTGTGTATATTTATGGGCTCCTCTTGGCTGTGACACTTTTTCAGACTATCCTTGACTTCCAGAGTTTTCAGGGGTACTGGTCGAGTATATTATAGGATGCCACTGTATTTCAGCTTATTTGATCATTTTCTCATGAGTAGGCTGGGACATTGGGTATTGGAGAGGAAGACCACACATATATACTTCCAATGCCATCACATCATTTCAAGGATATATGCTATCAATGTGACTGCCACCATTGACATTAACCCTTCTCACTTGGCTGAGGTAGCATTTGTCATGTTTCACTACTGTACCTTTACTCTCCCTCCCACTACCTCACCCTCTTTTCACACTGACTTGCTTGGAAGTAAGTTACATTATTTGACATATACTTAAGGAATGGGGAATTATGCACCACCTTCTTTAGGGTAAAGTATATGCATAAATTATTTGGAACTCTTGTGCATGAGAGATTTGTTATTCAGTTAGTTATTTGTTCAGTCATCTATTTATGTCTGTATAGACTTATTGATATTTAATTACACTTTGGGTTAAAATTTAATACTCTCTTATTTCTTTGCTGCTCAAATTGTTTCAGCTTTGGGCATTGGAAACTCTAATAGTTGGCTTCCATGCTCTTTTAAAATGCCCAATATCTTAGTTCAGGCTCCTGTAACAATGTACTATGACTGGGTGGCTTGTAAACAACAGTAATTCATTTCTCACAGTTCTAGAGTCTGGAAGTCCAAGATTAGGGTGCTCACATAATCAGCTTTGAAAGAGGGACTTCTTTCAGGTTTCAGACTTCTGCCTTCTCACTGTATCCTTACATGGCAGAAAGAGGGTGACAGAGCTCTCTGAGATATCTTTTATAAGGGTCCTAATCCTCATTCATGAGGACTTCATTGTCATGACCAAACTACCTCCCAAAGGCCCCACCTAATATCACCACACTGGGGATTGAGATTTCAAAATATAAATTTTATGGGGACACAAGCATTCAGTCCATTTCACTCCAAAATATTTTGTTTATTTAGCACTTCCTTACTTTCTGTCTCTACAAAATGCTGCAAGCTTATCTTGTGTATTTTCTACCCCAGTCCTAGAATTAGTTATTTTTCCAAAGATCACTAAATCCTTTTGCTGGAGAATACAGTTAGAAATCAATATGTGAATAAGTGCCCCTTACTACTGGGATAGTTTTGCTTCTAGGGTCTCTCATATCTATACGTATTTCTATATGTACACATCTGTACCCATATTAAGCTAAGTGTAAAATCTTATGGATCTCTTCGAATTTAATCCATTGCAATATGAATCATTCTAGTTTCTTCCCCCTGCTTAACTGTAACTTCCTAGTCCAACAACAAGAAATCTTATTCCTACAGCCTACCATCACTTCCAATACACATGTATATCAGTATCAATATTGCTAACCCATATCCACATGGCAAACAATTTTATCAGCTAGAGGTCAGATTTTATGTATAATTCATTTTGCTTTTAGAGTTATAGACACCACCAACTTCCAAAGTTAATAGGTGAGCACCCTCCCCTTCTCTCGCAATTTGAATATTGTGTCGGAAGCTCTGGATCTTTTGCCTTCCATACAAACTCGTGTGTTAGTTTGTCAATATCCACAAAATAACTTGCTGAGATTTGTAATAGGAAAAATAGCCTTAATTCTATATAGTTTTGCAGTGTTTTATGTTGTCACCATGAGTGTGTATTCCTTTAAGTCAACCAATTAACAATAACAACAAAAATTCTAGTTCAAGAAGATCATGCTTTAGTGCCATTTTCAAAGCAAAAGTTTATTTATTAACTTTCAAAGACACTTTAGGTATAAAAAGGAAATAAAAACTCAAATAATAATAATGAAATAGTCAACTTTAATTGAAATTCTAAAATCATATTTAGTCATGTGAATATTGTGTTCTTATCATACATAAGCAATAGAGAAGAATAAAATCCATTATTCCTTACTTATATAAATTGACAATCTAGAGAAGGAATTACAACCGGAGACTGCACAACAACCCAAACTTCAAGAGCACAGGGATCGCATCTATATTTTTCATGCCTAGATACACAGGGCCTATTTATTTTCCACACATATGTTTCCTAAATAGAAGATAGTATGCAAAATTCCACCTGTTCTCTTAAAGATGTTTTCTTTATAACAATCCACAGCTCTGAAAAAAGTATATTCTGTTTTCTATTATCTTAAGAAGACAGAACTGTAAATTTTTTTATTTTTAAATTTTATTTATTTACTTATTTATTTTAAATTCAACTTTTATTTTTGATACAGGAGGTACATATGCAGGTTTGTTACATGGGTATGTTGCACACAGGGAGTTTTTCAACCCATGCCGCTATCCTTCCCTCCCCACAAGTAGTGCACAGTGTCTATTGTTCTCATATTTATGTCAATATTTGCTCAGTGTTTAGCTCACACTTGTAAGTGAGAACACACGGTATTTAGTTTTCTGTTCCTGCATTAATTTGCTTAGGATTATGGCCTCCAGCTTCATCTATGAGGTTTCAAAGGTTATAATTTCATTCTGTTTATGGCTATATAGTATTGCATTATATATATGAACCACATTTTCTTTTTTTTTTTTTTTTTTGAGTGCAGTGGCGCAATCTCGGCTCACTGCAAGCTCCGCCTCCCGGGTTCACGCCATTCTCCCGCCTCAGCCTCTCCGAGTAGCTGGGACTACAGGCGCCCGCCACCACGCCCGGCTAATTTTTTTTTGTACTTTTAGTAGAGACGGCGTTTCACCGTGGTCTCGATCTCCTGACCTCGTGATCCGCCCACCTCGGCCTCCCAAAGTGCTGGGATTACAAGCGTGAGCCACCGCGCCCGGCCGAACCACATTTTCTTTATCCAATCCACCACTAACGGGCACCTAGGTTGATTCCCTATCTTTGCTATTGTGACTAGCACAGCTATGAACATATGTGTGCATGTGTCTTTTTGATAGAAAAATTTATTTTCCTTTGGGTATATACCCAGTAATGGGATTGCCGGTTCTGGTGGGAGTTCTAAGTCTTTTGAGAAATACCCAAACTGCTTTCCACAGTGCCTGAACTAACTTACATTTCCACCAACTGTGTATAAACATTCCCTTTTCTCTGCAGCCCCACCAGCAAATTTTGTTGACTTTTTAATAATAGCCATTCTGACTGGTGTGAGATGGTATCTCCTTGTGATTTTGATTTGCATTTCTCTGATGATTAGTGATGTGGAGCACTTTTTCATGTTTGTTAGTTGCATGTATGTCAGCTTTTGAGAAGCGTCTGTTCATGTCTTTTGTTAATTTTAATGGACTTGTTTCTTGCTTTTTAATTTACATTCCTTATAAATTCTGAATAAATCTTTGTCAGATGCATAGTTTATGAATATTTTCTTACATTCTGTAGGTTGTCTATTTACTCTGTTGATAGTTTCTTTCTAAAGAGCTGTGCAGAAGCTCTTTAGTTTAACTTGCCAAAAATTCTTAGCCAAGGCCAGTGTCGAGAAAAGTATTTCCTAGGTTTTGTTTTAGGATTCTTTAGTTTGAGGTATTGCATTGAAATCTTGAATCCACCTTGAGTTAATTTTTGTATATGGTAAAAGGTAAAGGTATAGTTTTATTCTTTCACATGTGGCTAGCCAGCTATCCCAGCATGATTTATTGAATAGGGACTTCTTTCTCAATTGCTTGCTTTTGTAGACTTTGTTAAAGATCAGATGACTGTAGGTATGTGGATTTCTGGCTTCTATATTCTGTCCCATTGTTCTACGTGGTTTTGTATCAGTAACATACTGTTTTGGTCACTGTAGCTTTATAGTATAGTTTGAAGTAGAATACTATGATGTATCCTGTTTTGTTCTTTTTGCTTAGGATTGCTTTGGCTATTTGGGCTCTTTTTTGATTCCATACGAGTTTTACAGTAGTGTTTTCTACTTCTGTGAAAAATAACATTGGGAGCTTATAGGAATGTGTTAAATATGCAGATTGCTTTGGATAGTTTGTCCATTTTTATGATATTGATTCTTCCAATTCATGATTGTTGAATGTTATTTCATTTTTTTGTGTGTCAATTATGATTTCTTTCAGCACTGTTTTGTGGTTCTCCTTATATGACATTTTCACCTCCTTGGTAGATGCAGATGTATTGCTAGTTATTTTCATTGTTGTTGCAGCTATTGTAAATTGGATTACACACTTGATTTAACTCCCAGCTTGAATATTATTGGTGTATAGAAATGCTACTGATTTTCATACATTAATTTTGTATCCTGAAATTTTAGTGAAGTTGTTTATTGGTTCCAGGTGCCTTTTGGTGGAGTCTGTAGAGTTTTCAAGGTATAGAAACATATCATCAATGAAGAGACATAGTTTGAATTTTTCTTTTTTTATTATTTTTTATTTTTTATTATACTTTAAGTTCTAGGGTACATGTGCACAACGTGCAGGTTTGTTACATATATATACAAGTGCCATGTTGGTGTGCTGCACACATTAACTCGTCATTTACATTAGGTATATCTCCTAATGCTATCCCTCCCCAATCCCTGCACCCCATGAAAGGGCCCCCGGTGTTCCAAGTGTTCTCATTGTTCAATTCCCACCAATGAGTGAGAACATGCGATGTTTCATTTTCTGTCCTTGAAGTAGTTTGCTCAGAATGATGATTTCCAGCTATTGTGAATAGTGCCACAATAAACATATGTGTGCATATGTCTTTAAAGCAGCATGATTTATAATCCTTTGGTTATATACCCAGTAATGGGATGGCTGGGTCAAATGATATTTCTAGTTCTAGATCCTTGGGGAATCGCCACACTGTCTTCCACAATGGTTGAACTAGTTTACAGTCCCACAAACAGTGTAAAAGTGTTCCTATTTCTCCACATCCTCTCCAGCACCTCTTATTTCCTGATTTTTTAATGATCGCCATTCTGACTGATGTGAGATGGTATCCCATTGTGGTTTTGATTTGCATTTCCCTGATGGACAGTGATCATGAGCATTTTTTCATGTGTCTGTTGGCTGCATAAATGTCTTCTTTTGAGAAATGTCTGTTCATATCCTTTGCCCACATTTTGATGGGGTTGTTTGATTTTTTCTTGTAAATTTGTTTGAGTTCATTGTAGATTCTGGATATTAGCCCTTTGTCAGATGAGTAGATTGTACAAATTTTCTCCCATTCTGTAAGTTGCCTGTTCACTCTGATGGTAGTTTCTTTTGCTGTGCAGAAGATCCTTAGTTTAATTAGATCCCATTTGTCTATCTTGGCTTTTGTTGCCATTGCTTTTGGTGTTTTAGACATGAAGTCATTGCCCATGCTTATGTCCTGAATGGTATTGCCTAGGTTTTCTTCTAGGGTTTTTATGGTTTTAGATCTAACATTTAAGTCTTTAATCCATCTTGAATTAATTTTTGTATAAGGTGTAAGGAAGGGATCCAGTTTCAGCTTTCCATATATGGCTAGCCAGTTTTCCCAGCACCATTTAGTAAATAGGCAATCTTTTCCCCATTGCTTGTTTTTGTCAGGTTTGTCAAATTTCAGATGGTTGTAGATGTGTGGTATTATTTCTGAGGGCTTTGTTCTGTTCCATTGGTTTATATCTCTGTTTTGGTACCAGTGCTATGCTGTTTTGGTTACTGTAGCCTTGTAGTATGGTTTGAAGTCAGATTGTGTGATGCCTACAGCTTTGCTGTTTTGGCTTAGGATTTTCTTGGCAATGTGGGCTCTTTTTTGGTTCCATATGAACTTTAAAGTAGTTTTTTCCAATTCTGTGAAGAAAGTCATTGGTAGCTTGATGGGGATGGCATTGAATCTATAAATTACCTTGGGGAGTATTGCCATTTTCATGATATTCATTCTTCCTATCCATGAGCATGGAGTGTTCTTCCATTTGTTTGTGTCCTCTTTTATTTCGGTGAGCAGTGGTTTGTAGTTCTCCTTGAAGAAGTCCTTCACACCCCTTGTAAGTTGGATTCCTAGGTATTTTATTCTCTTTGAAGCAATTGTGAATGGGAGTTCACTCATGATTTGGCTCTCTGTTAGTCTGTTATTGGTATATAAGAATGCTTGTGGTTTTTGCACATTGATTTTGTATCCCGAGACTTTACTGAAGTTGCTTATCAGCTTAAGGAGATTTGGGGCTGAGACGATGGGGTTTCTAAATATACAATCACGTCATCTGCAAACAGGGACAATTTGACT
>NW_026653619.1:0-11808 GCF_009828535.3 Hylobates moloch | reverse complement strand
ATAGATACGCATATATATATATATATACACACACACACACATGCACATATATATGTGTATATATATCACACACGTATTTTCCTCTATGTTTTATTTTGTAAAATTTCAACTTTTTTAGATTCGGGGGTACATATACATGTTTGTTTCATTGGTATATCGTGTGATTCTGAGGTTTGGGGGAAAACTGATCACATCACTTAGGTAGTTAGCATAGTTAAATTATATTTTTAAAAGGAGGAGGTGTCAACATTATCAAATGCTGGTAAGAGACCAAGTAAGATGAAGACTGGATGTTATGATATTTAAGTAACTGATCACATTGGAAATAATTTTTGGCTGGAGGAATGGAGATGAAAATTCGAGTATAATCATTTGTTGATTGAAAAAGAGTGGAGAAAATGAGGGCAATGAGTATAAACTGACATTTGGAAGAAGAAAGAAGAAAGGATTGTAGCTAGACAATAAATATGAGGTCTGTGAAGTCTAATTGGTTTGAATTTTGTTTTATTATTTTTGTTTTCTCTTCTGCTTTATTTCCCCCCTTTTCTTTTTTATTTCCTTTTACTTTTAGTTGATAAGTAATAATTGTACATATTTATGGGATGAGTGATATTCTGATATATGTATACAATGTATAATGGTAAAATCAAGATAATTAGCATATCTGTCACCTCAAACATCTATTATTTCTTTGCGTTGTAAACATCCAAAATCCTCTCTTGTAGATTTTTGAATATATAAGATACATTATAGCTAACTGTATTCAACTTACAGTGCTGCAGGACACCAGAATTTATTCCTCTTATCTAGCTATAATTTTGTATCTATTAATCAACCTCCTCTCATACTCCTGCATTACCCTTCCCAGTCTCTAATACTCACAATTCTATTCTCTACTTTTATGAGCTCAAATTGCTTTAGTTCCCACATATGAGTCAGAACATGCAATATTTTTCTTCCTGTGCCTGACTTATTTCACGTGATATATGGTCACCCAGTTTCATTCATGTTGCTGCAAAGGACATTATTTCACTCTTACTTTGTGGCCAAATGGCATTCCATTGTGTGTAAGTACCACATTTTCTTTATCTGTTTATCTGTTGATGGACATTCAGGTTGATTCCTTATTTAGTTATTGTGAATACTGGTGCAATAAACATGGGGGTACAGTTATCCCTTTGACATACTGATTTCCTTTCCTTGGAATAAGTGACCTAGTTTTTTGTTTCAATGGAAGAGGTTAAAATATGTTTTAATGCCAATTAGAATAATCTAGTTGGGAGGGAGAGCTGGATTATTCAAGGAAAGGGATGGATACTGGTTAGTGTAAAGTTCCTGCAAAAGCAAGAGAGGATGAGTTTTAAAACACAGAAAAAGGAATAGAATTTACATATAGGAGGGATAGTTTCTCCTCTGTTCTAACATGAGAAAAGGAGAATGGGATAAAGACAGATGTAGGTAAATTACATGGTAGGGAGTTCCTGTCTGAAGCTTTATACTTTCTGTTTGAATTCTGGGACATAGCCAAGTGCTGAGAGAAACAGAGATTGAAACTGAGGACTAAAAGTTTGAGTAGAATAATGAAAGTTTAACATAAATACTGCAGTTTGTAAGAGAAAGCATGTTGCATAGGGGCAAATAAAAAGACTGTCAGATGGTGTGAAGTGAGGTATACAATTTAAAACTGACATTCATAAACTTCATTGTGAAAATAATTGTGTGTTCCGTATATTTTTTCAGCAACACAGGGAGAGTAGTAGTGTACAGGAATAGAGAAAGAGATACTTATATCTATTAATGGTGGATATTTTGCAAAAGAGGAGCTTCTGAAAGGTAGAAAGAGAAGTGTAAGTAGGTCATTGGCCTGAAATATTTTGAAATGGCAGGTCATAAAAGCTAAGGTTGATGGGAAGGTAAATAAATAGAAGTTAGGGCATGTGATTGGGAAAAATAAATTATAGAAATCAAGGGACTAAACACTTCAGTAAGTTTAAGGATTAGTCTTCTGTATGGACTAGTAGAAAAAGCAAACTGGAAAAAAAGGTTTGGGACAAAGTGGAATGTTTTAGTGCCATTAAACGAGGCACACTTAATAATATTGGTGAGGTCCAATATATGATAATGACAGTGGGTGGCTGAAGGAGGATAGAGGAAGTTCTTAAACCTGCTATAGCCAATCTCAGGCCACAGTGTTGAAATGAGTCTTCATGTAAACTTGGAATCAATCAAGATTGTTGAAAAGAAGGCCGTGAGCATTTTCCCAAGCTCTTCACTGTTTTAAAATATAGGCTTTATTATTATTCAGATATGGTGAGGCCAACAAATCATGAGATGACTGCCATTGAAAAGACTTTGTTATACCAACAGATCCAAAGAGAAAAATGCGTGAGGGGCCACACAGAGAAACACTGGGTTCAACTAGAAGGAAGAGGTAGCAGTAGAAATTGTGGGCAAGAGCCCTTATTTTGGTTGCCATGGGAAGGAACATGCAAGCAAAGGTAAACGGCTCAACTGGCTAGTTTGAGTAATTTCAGCAGGCTCTGGGGTGTAGGGGCTGC
Organism: Hylobates moloch; assembly: GCF_009828535.3. Taxonomy (NCBI): domain Eukaryota; kingdom Metazoa; phylum Chordata; class Mammalia; order Primates; family Hylobatidae; genus Hylobates; species Hylobates moloch. The sequence continues at coordinate 9,250 of NW_026653619.1, read as the reverse complement.
CTTTAGTTATCTGGCACATGGACCTGGTTTACATTTGAAAGGTGCGTTCCCAGGTGATTTTTTTTTTTTTTTTAATATTTCTAGGACTTAGCTAACCCTAGGAGGCAGCAGTCCCTCCAGTGTCAGTAAATCTCTAGATGTTAAAGATTGAAAATACAGAAAATAAAAAAACAAGTTTAATATAGAAGGGTAAATAATTATCGGCTGGGCACGGTGGCTCATGCCTGTAATCCCAACACTTTGGGAGGCCGAGGCCGGCGGATCACCTGAGGTCGGGAGTTCGAGATCAGCCTGACCAACATGGAGAAACCCTGTCTCTACTAAAAATACAAAATTAGCTGGGCGTGGTGGTACATGCCTGTAATCCCAGCTACTCGGGAGGTTGAGGCAGAAGAATCGCTTGAACCCGGGAGGCGGAGGTTGCAATGAGCCGAGATTGCATCATTGCACTCCAGCCTGGGCAAGAGTGAAACTCCATCTCAAAAAAAATCATAATCATAATCATAATCATAATATCAGTAACTGTGAGAGGGAAAGCCTAGTGAAATAGTCATGAACTTTGCAGCATCAAGAATGTTTTCTAAGAGGTTGGGGAATTAGTAGTATGGAAAGCAGTACAAGGGAGGGACGACGAGATGAAACCCACTGCTAAACTTGGGGATGTGTACAATGGGGTAGAATAAATGGAATAATATCAATTTGAGAGGATTATAGAAGTAAACAATGTCTTCAGTGGAAACTATTTGCAGTTAAAAAATAAAAGGTAGGTAAAGGCTCAGAGAAGCGGTGGAGGCTACAAGGGTAGTTGCCCATTACACAGAAAAAAAAGTTAGAGGACACACTGTAAGAGTTTATAAATAGAGTTTTTGTAAAGAGCAAGGAAGTACAAAGATTTAGAGAGACAATGGCACAATAAAGGGTGAATGGCTTGTAGAGATAATTTACTATTTGGACATTGGCAGGTGGAAGTAGCTAGAAGAGATATCTGTCATTTTCATTTTATTGTGTTTACTGGTTAAAACAGTGATTAGGAAACAAAAGTCATTGGATAAGAAAGAAAAGAACTCAAAATCAGGGTCAAACACATGGACAGTAAGATTATACAGCATGATGTCAAAACTCCCAAGATTGAAATATTTACTCAAGCCTTCAGTAGGTGAGAGTGGGATAATAATTGTGTGGTATACAGTATTTCAAGACTTACAGAAAATATGAAAACATCTGACGCATTTTTAGAATGTTCATTTTTGTAATGAGGTATGTTTTCTTAGAAACTTACTGTGAACAGTTTAGGTATTTTTTTGATGTGGTAGTGAATTTTCAACTGTACATATATCTGTATATAACTTCACTCATTTGTTCTTTTGCAAAGAAATCTCTAAGGCCAGAGCATAAAGTAGAAAGAACCCATTTAGTGACAGAGTTCAACTTAATCTTTAAAAAATGCTACTGATTTATTTTTGTCAGTTTCTTTGCCAGTCTCAAATTGGTTATTGCTAAGGATATTAAAAGCCCGACCAAAAAAAGCACAACAGTGTGAGAAATAGGAAGAAAAAAAGGAAGTGGCAAAGATTTTTATAAACCACAGGATCCTTTAATACAAGAAATTCAATGTAAGAAACAAAAAGTTAACAACTCCCCAATTCCTTATTTTTAACAAGTCCCTAGATAGGTAACAGTAACTTTCTATATGTCAGTCCATAGCAAAGAAAATGTTCTAAAATTTCCTTTCTTTTGCCACAAAAATAGTCCTGATGAAGTCAAAGGGAAACTATGAAAGAACTGTCCCCCTGACAATAGAACCCTGTAGAGCACAAAAACTAAAAGCAGTGACTGGGAGAGAGAGAGAAAGAGAAAGAGACAGAGAGATTGAATACTCTGGCTCTAGTCAAAATGCCTTGTTAGGGCACAAGGAGGAAAAAGAATACAGAAACAAAAAGTTCAGTTACAACAGAAACCATTCAGAGAAAAAAGCAATGTTTACGACCTAGTGGTAGGATTTTCAGAAGAATATTGTAAATTGTAGAGAGAGACCAAAATTATAAATTAAAGAAAGGAAGAAAAAAGATTGGATTGAGTTAATAAAAAGTGCCAAGGCTGAGGTTTAAAAGGTAGAGCTTTCACCATCTTACACAAAGTGGCATATTTTGTTCCTATTTCAGAAAATAGGAACAAAATTTCAGAAAAATTTTCATTATTAACCAATAGGTGAATTTGGTTTTGTACGTTTGGGCTATTATGAGGGAAGTGTAAGAAATTATGATTTAGAGAGGGAAGGTAGTAAGTGTCCTGAAAGGAAAGCACTAGTAGTAGTGATGTCAGATAAAACAGAAGAAACTCATTAAAATTTAAATTTTATATAAACAACAGATACTATTCCATATGACTTGCTAATACTAAAATAATACCCATTGTTTATGCAGAATTCAAATTTACCTTGATGCCGTCTACTTTTATTTGCCAAATCTGACAATCCTAGCCATGGAATAAGGTAAATGAGGAAACTTAACTAATTAGAAATATGGAGAGGCAGAGTTGATTTGCAGAGTGGGATGACCCCAACTGAAGAGAAGTGGTAAGTGCTGACTCATTTTTTTCCCACATGAAAATTAGTTACAATGGATAGAGATTCATATTTAATCATAAACTTTTACATGTATTCATGCAATTACATGATACATTTACTCTCGTGATGATACAGTTCATACAATCATATGGTACATTAATCATGGAGTATTCATGACGTTAATGGCTATTTTTATTAAAAATTAGTTTTATAATAAAGTTTAGTTTTGAGAGCAAATATATTATGCCAGAAAAAAATGAAATTGGTAGCCTCTAATCATATCACAGAGTCTGGATGGTATGGAATTTTTATCAATATCTGTTCTCTTTGCTAAATTTGACATTACTAATTACCTCCAGTATTTTACTGAAATACCTTGTATCTCCAGTCACACTAGCTCTCTTCCCAGGCACTCAAAATGAACTAGCACATCCATAAGACTGTTAAATACATAACTCACCAAACAATGTTCTTCCACTTTTTTTTCAGCCATCACATTTTCTAATTAATCATTCATTTGAACAAAAATCTCCAGGATATACAGCAAGCATCAAAGTAATAGGTATAAAGATATATTTATGGGGTATATGAGATGTTTTGATACAGGCAGGCAATGTATAATAATCACATCACGTAAAATGGGGAATCCAGTCACTCCAGCATTTATCATTTGTGATTATGAACAATGCAGTTATATTTTTAGTTATTTTAAAATGTGCAATTAAATTATGATTGAATAACCATAGAGGGAGGTAATTGAATCATGGATGCAATCACAATGTTGTGCTTTGAAACATTAGGTCTCGTTCATTCTTTCTGAACACTATCTTTTTGTACACATTAGTTTACTCCGGTTTTCCTACAACTCAACTACCCAGTCTCTGGTAACCATCCTTCTACTCTCTATCTCCACGAGTTCCACCCTTTTGTTATTTTAGATCCTGCAAATAAGTGAGAACATGTGATATTTGTCTTGCCGTGCCTGGCTTATTTTACTTAGCATAGTGACTTACAGTTACATCCATGTTGTTGCAAATGACAGGATCTCAATTCTTTTCATGGCTGAATAGTACTCCATTGTGAATATGTACTGCATTTTTTTATCCATTCATCTGTTGATGGACACTTAGCTTGCTTCCAAATCTTGGCTATTGTGAAAAGTGCTGTAACAAGCATGGCAGTGCAGATATCTCTACAATATGCTGATTTCCTTTCTTTTGAATACCCAAGAGTGAAATTGCTGGATCATATGGTAGCTCTACTTTTAGTTTTCTGAGGAACCTCCAAACTGTTCTCCATAGTGGTCGTGCTAATTTACATTCCCATCAACAGTGTACGTTCTGTTTTCTGCACATCCTCACTAGCATTTATTATTGCCTACTTTTGGACATAGCAATTTTAACTGGGGTGAGATGATATCTCATTGTAGTTTTTATGTACATTTCTATGATGATCAACGATGTTGAGCACCTTTTCATATGAGTGTCATTTGCATGTCTTCTTTTGGGAAATGTCTATTCAGATCTTTTGCATGTTTTTTTGAGCCAATGATTAGATTTTTTCCTGCTTTTGCTGTGTCCCATATATTTTTGTATGTTCTGTTTCCACTATTTGTGTCAAGAAAACTTCCAACATACATTTTAATTTCTTCATTGAATCACTGATCATTCAATAGCAAATTGTTTAATTTTCATGTAGTTGTACAATTTCCAAAACTCCACTTGGTATTAAATTTTAGTTTTATTCCATTGTGATTAGAGCAAGTGCCCATGGCTGCAGATCCAGGAATCCCTGTGCTCTTGGGGGCCTGGGAAGCCCCCTGCCTCTGCAGACTCAGAAGTGCCTGCTCCTGCTCTCTGGCCCCTCCCCTCTCCCAGTGCACGCTCTGGTGAGCAGGAATATTGTGGCCAAGCCCAGTGCTGTTATGACCCGGCTGGGTGTGAGCATACTTGGAGTGGTGCTGAGACACCAAATCCCCTGCCACCTCAGGACCCAAAGATGTTGGGTGCCCATGAGCTCAGGAGGGAGGCTGGAGAGCTGAGGGCAGCTCAAAGTGGGTTTTCAGGCACCCCTTGGTGCAGATAGCCTGCCCGCCACGGACAGCAAGTTGATGACAATGGGAGACAGAGAAGTTCCAAGGTGGGTGGGGCAGGTCCCCAGTGAAACCCCAATGTATTAGTGTGTTCTCATGCTGCTGATAAAGACATAGCCAAGACTGGGAACTTATAAAGAAAAAGAGCTTTGATTAATTCACAGTTACACGTGGCTGGGGAGGACTCATAATCATGGCAGAAGGTGGAAAGCACATCTCACATGGTGGGAGACAAGAGAGAACTTGTGCAGGCAAACTCCCCTTTAATAAACCCTCAGATCTCATGAGATGTATTCACTTTCACGAGAACAGTAGGAGAAAGACCTGAATCCATGATTCAGTTATCTCCCACTGGGTTACTCCCACGACATGTGGGAATTGTGGAAGCTGTAATTCAAGAAGAAATTTGGGTAGGGACACAGCCAAACCATATCATTTCACCCCTGACCCCTCCCAAGTCTCATGTCCTCATATTTCAAAACCAATCACGCCTTCCCAACAGTCCCTGAAAGACTTCAGTCCTTTCAACATCAACTCAAAAGCCCACAATCCAAAGTCTCATCTGAGACAAAACAAGTCCCTTCTGTCTATGAGCCTGTAAAATCAAAAGCAAGTTAGTTATTCCCTAGATACAATGTAGGTACAGGCATTAAGTAAATAGAGCCATACCAAATGCGATAAATTGGCCAAAACAAAGGGGCTACAGGCCCCATGAAAGTCCAAAATCCAATAGGGTAGTCATTTTTTAAAACTTCAAAATGATCTCCTTTGACTCTATGTCTGACATCCAGGTCATGATGATGCAAGAGGTGGGTTCCCATGGTCTTGGGCAGCTCTGACCCTGTGGCATTGCAGGGTATGGCTTCCCTTCAGGCTGCCTGCACGAGCTGGCATTGAGTGTCTGTTGCTTTTCCAGGTGTACAGTGCATGCCGTTAGTGGATCTTCCATTCTGGGGTCTGGAAGATCATGGCCCTCTTCTCACAGCTCTACTAGGCAGTGCTCCAGTGGGAACTCTGTATGTGGCCTTCAACCCCACACTTCCCTTCCAAACTGCCCTAGTAGAGGTTCTCCATGAGGCTCTCCAAACTGCCCTAGCAGGGGTTCTACATGAGGGCCCTGCCCCTGCTACAAACTTCTGCCTGTATAACCAGGCACTTCTATATATCCTCTGAAATCTAGGCAGAGGTTCCCAAACCTCAATTCTTGACTTCTGTGCACCCAAAGGCTCAACACCACATGGAAGCTCCCAAGGCTTGGTTGGGGCTTGCACCCTCTGAAGCCATGTCCCAAATTGTACCTTGACCTCTTTTAGGCATGATTAGGGTGGCTGGGATGAAGATAACCAAGTCCTTAGGCTGCACAAAGCAGGGTGGTCCTGAGCCCAGCACACAAAACCATTTTTTCCTTCTAGTCCTCCAGGCCTGTGATTGGATGGGCTGCTGCAAAACTTTCTGACATGTCCTGGAGACATTTTACCCATTGTCTTGGTGATTAACATTTGTCTCCTTGTTACGTATGCAAATTTCTGCAGCTAGTTTGAATTTCTCCTCAGAAAATGGATTTTTCTTTTCTATTGTATCATCAGGCTGCAAATTTTATGAATTTTATGCTGTATTTCTTTTAAAACTGAATGCTTCTTACAGCACCCAAGTCATATCTTGAATACTTTGCTGCTTAGAAATTTCTTCCATCTGATACCCTAAATTATCTCTATCATGTTCAAAGTTCCCCAAATCTCTAAGGCAGGAGCAAAATGCCACCAGTCTTTCTGCTAAAACATAGCAAGAGTCATCTTTACTCCAGTTCCCAACAAGTTCCTCATCTCCATCTGAGACCACCTCAGCCTGGATTTCATTGTTCATATCATTATCAGCATTTTGGTCAAAACCATTCGACAAGTCTCTAGGAAGTTCCAAACTTTCCCACATCTTCCTGTATTCCTCTGAGTCCTCCAAATGCTTACAACCTCTGCCTGTTACCCAGTACCAAAGTCACTTCCACATTTTTGGGCATCTTTACAGCGGCATCCCACTACCAGTACCAGTTTTCTGTATTAGTCCATTTGCATGTGGACTGTGGTAGTTTCTTTTGCTGTGCAGAAGCTCTTTAGTTTAATTAGATCCCATTTGTCAATTTTGGCTTTTGTTGCCATTGCTTTTGGTGTTTTAGACATGAAGTCCTTGCCCATGCCTGTGTCCTGAATGGTATTGCCTAGGTTTTCTTCTAGGGTTCTTATGGTTTTAGGTCTAACATTTAAGTCTTTAATCCATCTTGAATTAATTTTTGTATAAGGTGTAAGGAAGGGATCCAGTTTCAGCTTTCTACATATGGCTAGCCAGTTTTCCCAGCACTGTTTATTAAATAGGGAATCCTTTCCCCCTCGCTTGTTTTTGTCAGGTTTGTCAAAGATCAGATGGTTGTAGATGTGTGGTATTATTTCTGAGGGCTTTGCTCTGTTCCATTGGTCTATATCTCCGTTTTGGTACCAGCACCATGCTGTTTTGGCTACTGTAGCCTTGTAGTATAGTTTGAAGTCAGGCAGCGTGATGCCTCCAGCTTTGTTCTTTTGGCTTAGGATTGCCTTGGCAATGCTTAACCAGACATACTTTTCTAATGTTTAAGATTTCTTCCTTCAGCAATTTAAATATGTCACACCATTCTCTCCTCACCTCTAAAGTATCCACTAAAAAGTCTGCTGCCAAATGAATTGCAGCTCCATTGTATGTTATTTGTTTCTTTTCTCTTCCTGCTTTTAGGAGACTTTCTTTATACTTGACCTTTGGGAGTTTGATTGTCAATTGCCTTGAGGTAGTCATATTTGGGTTAAATCTGTGTGGTGTTCTATAATCTTCTTGTAATTGGATATTGATATCATTCTTCAGGTTTGAGAAGTTCTTTGTTATTATCCCTCTGATTAAACTTTCTAACTCTATCTCTGTCCCTACCTTCTCTTTAAGGTTCTATAACTCTTAGATTTGCTCTTGTGAGGCTATTTTCTAGATCTTGTAGCTGTGCTTTATTGTTTTTTATTATTTTTTCTTTAGTCTTATCTGTGTATTTTGAAACAGCCTGTTCTCAAGCTCACTAATTCTTTCTACTGTTTGATCAATTCTGCTATTAAAAGAGTATGATACATTCATCATTATGCCAATCTCTGTTTCTCCAGGATTGATACTTGGTGCCTTATTTAGTTTGTTTGGTGAGGTCATGTTTTCCTGGATGGTCTTGGTATTTTTAGATGTTCTTCTGTGTCTGGGCATTGAATAGTTAACTATTTCTTGTAGTCTTGAGCTTGTTTGGACCTATCTTTCTTGTGAAAGGCTTCCAGATATTAATTGATTTAAGTGTTGTGTTATAAGCTAAATCTGCTTTAGGGAGTACCTCAAGCCAATTAACATCGTATTTCTTACAGACTCTTAGAGGTACCACCTTGATGGTCTTGGACCAGATTCGGGAGAATCTGCTGGATTACCAAGCAGAGATTCTTGTTCTCTTTCCTTACTTTCTCTCAAACAAACAGAGTCTGTCTCTCTGTTGTGAGCCACCTGGAGCTGAGCTTGGAGTGGCACAAGCACCCCAGTTCCCACCACTTTTAGGATTGCATTGGGTCAGTCCTGAAGCCAGCACAGCACTGGGTCTCACTGAATGCCTACTGTAACCACTCCCTTGTTGTGGCCTATATTCACTCAAGGCCCTGAGGCTCTATACTCAGCAGATGGCAAAGCCTGCCAGGTCTGTGCCCTTCACTTCGGGGTGGCAAGTTCCCTCAGCCCTCAATGGTTCCAACTGTGCCATCTGGGAACCAGAGACTAGATTCAAAAACTAGAATTCTACATAGCTTTCTACTGTATTGTGACTGAGTTGGCATGCAAACCACAAGACACTGTTATTCCCCCTCTTCTCTCTCTTTTCCAAAGGCGGAGGAGACTCACACTGTCGTGACTTCCACCACAAGCCCACAGGAAGAACTGCAAGACTACTGCTGGTGTTCACTTAAGGCCTATGGACTCTTCAGGCAGCTTGGGGTTAATGATGACCGGCCTAGGACTCACCCTTCAGGGCAGTGGGCTCCCCCTAGCCCAGGGCAGGTCCAAAAATGCCCTCCAGGAGGCAAGTCATGGAACTAGGTATCTAAGAGCCCACATGTTGCTCTACCATCCTGTGGCTGATCTGGTACCTAAGTTGAAAGAGAAAGTCCCCTTTACTTTTTCCTCCACTTTTCACAAGTGGAAAGAGTCTTGACCCATAGCTACTACCACTGAGAATGTACTGAGTCTTTTCTGAAGCCAGCAAGTCTCAGAGTCTCACCCAATACCCTTGACACAGTACCTGGATATTGCTGCTGTTGATTCAGGGCCGAAAGTATCTTCAGTGAGCAGGTGATGAACACTGCAATTAAGGCATTCTTCTCTTCAAGGCAGTGGTTTTCCTTCTGGCCCAAGGTGTGTCTGGAATTGTTGTCCTGAAGCTAGGGGCTAGAAAGGGGACCTCATGACTCTGTTTTGTACTCTATTCTGCTGTAGCTGACATGATATCCTAGATGCAAGACAAACTCCTCCACACTTTTTCCTCTCCTCTCCTCAAGCAGAAG
>NW_026653618.1:5802-11808 GCF_009828535.3 Hylobates moloch | reverse complement strand
TGTGGAAAGCTGAAACTGGATCCCTTCCTTACACCTTATACAAAAATTAATTCAAGATGGATTAAAGACTTACATGTTAGACCTAAAAACATAAAAACCCTAGAAGAAAACCTAGGCAATACCATTCAGGACATAGGCATGGGCAGGACTTCATGTCTAAAACATCAAAAGCAATGGCAACAAAAGCCAAAATTGACAAATGGGATCTAATTAAACTAAAGAGCTTCTGCACAGCAAAAGAAACTACCATCAGAGTGAACAGGCAAGCTACAGAATGGGAGAAAATTTTCACAACCTACTCATCTGACAAAGGGCTAATATCCAGAATCTACAATGAACTCAAACAAATTTATAAGAAAAAAACAAACAACCCCATCAAAAAGTGGGTGAAGGACATGAACAGGCACTTCTCTAAAGAAGACATTTATGCAGCCAAAAAACACATGAGAAAATGCTCATCATCACTGGCCATCAGAGAAACGCAAATCAAAACCACAATGAGATACCATCTCACACCAGTTAGAATGGCCATCATTAAAAAGTCAGGAAACAACAGGTGCTGGAGAGGATGTGGAGAAATAGGTACACTTTTTCACTGTTGGTGGGACTGTAAACTAGTTCAAGTTTAGAAATAAACTTAACCAAAAGTGTGAAAGATCTTTACAATGAAAATTATAAAACATTGATAAAAGAAACTGAGCAGAACAGAAAAGAATGGAAAGATATTCCAAGTTCATTTAATTGGAAGAATCAATATTGTTTAAATGCCCACAGTATGCAGTTATTTACACATTCAATGTAATCCTTATGAAAACATTAATGACATTATTCACAGAAAAAAAAATCCTAAAATTTATATGGAACCACACCAAATAGCCAAAGTAATCCTGAACAAAAAGAACAAAACTAGAGGCATTCCATCACTTGCCTTTAAGTTACATGACAAAGCTATAGTAACAAAATCAATGTGGTACTGGCATAAAAACAGACCCATTGACCAATTGAAAAGAATACAAAACCCAGAAATATGGTCACATACCTACAGTCAACTGATCTTCGATGAAAGTGACAAAATATACACTGTGTTAAAGAAACCCTATTCAATAAATGGTGCTGGGAAAATTGGATTGCCATATGCAGAAAAATGAAAATAGACCCCATCTCTCACCATATGCAAAAATCAAAACACTGATTAAAGACATAAGTCTTAGACCTAAAACTATGCAATTGTTCAAAAAAAACATTGGGGAAACACTACTGGACATTCATGTGGGCAATGATTTCTTGAGTAAAATGTCAAAAGCACCCACAACCAAAGCAAGAATGCAGAAATGAGATCATATCAAGCTAAAAAGCTTCTGAACAACAAAGCAAATAACCAAGTAATAAGACAACCGACAGAATGAAAGTATTTGTAAACTACCCATCAGACAAGGGATTTATAATCAGGATATATAAGGAGCTCAAACAACTCAATAGGAAAAAAAATCTGGTTAAAAAAAAAAAAGGACAGGGGTAGACAGGGCCAAGAGAGCCAACTAGAAACAGCAGTGATGAGAGGCTCCCATTGAAAAGAACCATAATTAACCTGTGAATCCTGCACTGGCCACCAAAGAATACAGGTTCTCTCATCAGAACTGACTAGGAGGCTGGTGTGATCCGCAGAGAGAAAGGAAGAGCAGAGTGGTGCGGCGGCCCACCTGAGAGCCACATGGGGCAAGGGAGCTCCCCAATCCCCAGCCAAGGGAGAGGTGAGTGAGCATGCTACCCAGCCAGGGAAACCAAGCTTCTTCCACGGAGAGGAAGATCCCATTCGCAAACCCATGCCACTGGGGCCTAGTGTCCCAACCCCGGAGCCATGCAGTAGAGAAAGTTTTGAGAGTCTGGACTCACCCACAGAGGAAAAGGTGATGTGAAGAAAGAGGCAGAGATTGGGGTGAAGTGAGAACAACCCAAATAGTTTCAAAGAATGTTGGGCAATCACCAGATTTTGCAAGAGGCAAAGAAAGATTTTCTTCCAGAGCCTGTTGAGGAAATGTGACCCCACTGACACCTTGATTTTAGACTTTGGCCCCCAGAATGGTGAGAGGATGAATTTCTGTTGTTTTAAGCCACAGAGTTTGTGGTAAACTGTGAGGATAACCCCGGGAAACGTAAATCTAGGTATCAAATGATGAACTTGAATACTGACATAAGAAGTTTAGTCTCTCAATAGATAAAGTTAATGAACCTAGAGCTAGTTAGGCTAAAATACTTGTTTCTAGCATAAAAACTCAGACGACAATAGGCATGGGATATGTTCTTGCTGTTCCATATTTTGCAGATGAATATAAAGAGCAATTAAAACCATTAATTGCATATTTCTGGATGTTCGAGCTGATAAGAGTTTATCAGGATTGTTCAACACCAGGATATTACTTCCTGAAACTTCAATGTTGATTGGAATCTACCAAAAATGTTTCCTGTAGTAGTTACAAAGAATATACGGCATGCAATTCCTTTATATTTCATATGTAATTAGTAACTGGCAAGTAAAACAAATTAGGTGCTTGATAAACATGCACAATTATATTTTCAAAACAGTTGTATTTATGCTCAAAAGAAGAGACAGTTTTATGAATGTGTAATCAAGGATGTAAAATTGGAAAGACAACACAGTTGAGCAGAGTTAATTTGGTGGTGGCAACAAATCACACATTGCCCAGCCCTCACACCCCACCCTTATGTGGAGTATGCACTGCCCTGATAAATGTTGTTCTTGGCAAAGCCTCACACAAAAATGAGTCTGGAGATCCTTCTTCTCTTGCTGTCATACTTCATTACTCCTCTGAGGAATTAGTGGCTGTAAAATAAAGATCTGCACCAGTGTAGATAACAGACTCCCATTTTTTACCTCACCTATTTAGGAGCATGTGAGAGATGAAGCTTCTAAACACTTACCACTGTTTCTTTTTCTTTTTCAAATAGGCAAACAGGTATACCATATAGCTCTTGGATCTTACTAGCTCATGAGCTTTTTCAAAATGGACAGGCAATATGTACATAGAAATTATGTCATTAGGCATGGCCCCAAAAGAACACAGGTTAGTTTCTGTAAAGCACAAGTGTGTGCTTTACAAAATTGAGGAAGCAGGTGAAGTTTGTCAATCAACAAATATGTACTAAGCACTCACTACATGGAAGGCACTTCTCTAGATACTATGCATGTAACAGTGAATACAAAAGACAAAAATTATTAACTTCATAGGGGCTTACATTCTAGTCAATTGCAAGAGAACATAAAGAAATAAAATTAAACAGAAAAAGGGGATGAGGAGTATTAGAGGGGAAACTGATTGCATAAAGTGGTCATGTAGGCTTCATAAGGAGAAAGAAGGCATTTGAGAAAAATACTGAAATATATGAGGGGGCAAGCTCCATAGATATTAGCAGAAAGAGCACTTCCAGCAGAGGAAACACGGTGCAAAATACCTGAGGTAGGAGCACGTCTGTCATGTTTGAAGAATAGAAAATGGACCTGTATTTTGTAGCCAAATGAATGATGAAGAATAGTAGGAAATAAGGTTGTGAGGCAATGGGACCCAAGTTGGAGGTAGGGAACAATCAGAGGGAGGCAACGTAAGAACCTTTGCAAGGTCTCTGTGTTTTACTTTGAGTGATACAGAAGGTCATTGGAGAAAGCTCAGCAGAAAAATGATATGATTTCACATACTTAAAATGATGACTCTGGCTACTGTGATGGGTGAATGGAAGCAAGGATAGAAGAAGGGAGGTCTTTTAGAAAGCTATTGGAATAATCCAAATGAGGAATGATGGTGGTCTCAATCAGGGTGTCCTTAGTGGCCATTGTGAATCTGACGCAAGCATAGATATAGTGGGCTATAGTAAGTGAATGCAGGTATGTCAAAGGAGATTATATTGGGGCTAGGCTGACCATGTGTTCCGATTTATTTAAAGTCCCTATTAATATCTGTTGTCTAGGTGTAATTGCAAAGCACTATTTCTTTCTAAAAAGTGCCCTTGCTTGGATAATCAATTATATAGTCATTCTAGTTATAGCTGAAGAAATGTAGAAATGAATTTGGCTAAGATCTTGGACTTGGCCTTAGATATGTTTGTATGGTAACTGGAGGTCATTTGTCTTTATTTACCCCGATAGCAGGCATATATTATTTGTAATACGTTTTTGCTTTTTTTCTGAATAATACATATTCATTTTCTAAATTAGAAAAAAATAATAAGCTGCCACGATCCTATTCTTATGGTAAGTTATTGATTAATATGACATACTGTGAACCCCGAAAATCTGAGACAGGTCTCAGTTAATTTAGGAAGTTTATTTTGCCAAGGTTGAAGATGCAGCCTCAGTAAGTCCTGATGACATGTGCACAAGGTGGTCAGGGCACAGCTTGGTTTTATGCATTTTAGGGAGACATGAGACATCAATCAATATATGTAAGAAGTATATTAGTTCCGTCCAGAAAGGTGGAGACAATTCAAAGTAAGCTCCCTCTCCCCCACTGGGGGCTTCCAGGTCACAGGTAGATGAGAGAGAGATGGTTGCATTCTTTTGAGTTTCCGATAAGTCTTTCCAAAGCAGGCAATCAGAATATGCATCTATCTCTGTGAGCAGAGGGATGACTTTGAATAAGAGGCAGATTTGCCCTGAGGGGCTCCCAGCTTGAAGGGGCCCCAGATATTTTCCATTCACAACACATAAACTGGATCTCTACATATATGCTTCTTTTAAAATATCATGTTCCAGTAAGTGAGGTATCCATATAAATCCTGTTATTCTGCAGTAGCCATTAATATGAATGCTTACTTTGTACCAGAGAATATTCTAAGCATTAAACTTATTATAATTCATATAACCTTTCCAACCACCTTATTCAGCAGGTATAATTATCCCGGCTTTGCTGACGAGGGAACTGCAGTTCTCAGTGATGTACTAAAGTTGACTGAGATCACACACCCTGTAAATAGTAGAGCCAGCATTCAAACCATATAGTTATAGTACAGACCATGTGTTCTTAATAGCTACACTGTACTGATTCTTGAATGTCACAAAGTAGAAGAAGCAATCATCCTGTTTAGCAATGAGTGTGATGTGTATTCTCCCCACTCCCATATCTTTATCATCATACAAGTTAACATTTTAGTTGATTCGTTTAAGCAAGCAAACAACCCCTACTCCAATGGTGATCATCACCACTTCGATGCCTGTCTCTATCATATTATATACATACCTCAAAATGCCAAAATGCCAATTTTTAGGTTCGCCACACTTCATGTGGATACAAAATCTTACATTCATTGCTCTTCAACAATTTTTTCCACATAACTATTGTTTTGGGGACAAACCTTCCTGGGTTATCAGACATAGTTATAACTATTTCTCTTTAAAATTATGCATAACTATACCATAATTTGTTGCCCATTCCCTTACAAAAGGAAAACATTTATCACTTGTTTTCATTTCAAAATAGTGTTGTGGTATACATCTTACCTACACTTCATTTAGGAAAGATAGATTCCTAACAGTGGAAATGCTGAATCGAAAATGTGTATCTTAGGCTAGGCATGGTCGCTCACGCCTGTAATCCCAGTAATCTGGGAGGCTGAGGAGGGCAGATCTCTTGAGGCCAGGAGTTCGAGACCAGCCTGGTCAACATGGTGAAATCCCACCTCTATAAAAAAAATACAAAAATTAAATGGGCGTGGTGGCACACACCTGTAATCCCAGTTACTCTGGAAGCTGAGGCACGAGAATTGCTTGAATCCAGAAGGTGGAGGTTGCAGTGAGCCATCGCACCACTGCACTCTAGCCTGGGAGACAGAGAGAGACTCTGTCTCAGAAGAGAAAGGAAAGAGAGAGCAAGAGGAAGAGGGAGAGGGAGAGGGAGAGGAAGAAAGAAAGAAGGGAGGGAGGAGGGGGAGGGGAGGGGAGAGAAGGGCAGGGAAGGGCAGGGCAGGGCAGGGCAGGGCAGGGAAGAAGGGCAGGGC
>NW_026653618.1:0-5792 GCF_009828535.3 Hylobates moloch | reverse complement strand
AGGGCAGGGCAGGGCAGGGAAGAAGGGCAGGGCAGGGCAGGGCAGGGCAAAGAAGGGAAGGGAAAAGAAGGGAGAGAGGAGGGGGTAGGGAGGGGAGAGAAGGAAAGGGAAGAAAGAAAATGTTTATTTTAATATTAATGTGCTAAAAATCACTTTACCAAAAGATTATAGCAATTCACACTCCCAGCAGTTTACTTGATACTGCCCATTTCTTCATATTTTGTTAAAACTGTATATCAGTATTTTATATTATTTCTAGTTTTGGGGGTGAAACTTTGTGGCTATGACCTCAAAGTATCATATAAGCAGAACCTAATAACTTCTAATTACTTATACAACTTCTACCCTCCTTTGATCTACCATCATGTCTTGTCTGGATTAATGCAATATCATCCTGACTGGTCATTCTGCTTATACCTTTATCTTCCTTCAGTTAATTATCAACATAGTAGTCAAAGTACATGAGTCAAAGCTTGTCTCTCCTGCTAAAAGTAAAAGTAAGTCAAAGCTTGTCCTTTCTGCTCAAAATCTTAAAATGGCTTCTCATTTCACCCATTATCTGTTCACCTTTCCCCTAGCATTGTTATATATCCTACTTCATTTCCTACTACTCATCTTTCCTCTCTGTTTCAATCATACTGGCCTCCTTGCTGTTCCTTGAACACAACAGGCACCTTTCCTTCTTCGAGTCTTTAGCCAAGCCCTTCCCTCAGCTTGGAATGCTCTTGTCCCAGATAGTCACATTGCTCAAACCCAAACTATTTCCTTCTTTGAGTTTTTTGCTCAAAGCTAAGTGAGGGCTTCCTTGAACATCCTATTTCAAATTACAATCCTTGTCAATTATTTTCTCTTCCTTGCTTTATTTTTTTTCTTCTTAGTACTTACCATTTAAAATACTAATGTTTTACTTGTATGTCTTGTTTGTATTTGTATTTTCCCTAGAACATAAAGCTTTGTAAAGGCAGATATTATTGCTTGTTTGGGGCCCTACTATATACGATACCCCTAGACTCTGAACTGGGTATATCACATAGTATGTGCTTTTAAAATATTTGTTGAATTAGTGCAAAAATTAGAAGTTGCAAGCACAAAGAAAGTATCAACTATGTTAAATGCCACAGAGCTATAAAGTAGAATAAGGACTCTGATGTGTCTATTAGAGATTAATGGTGATCTTAGCAAGAACAATTTTATTAGATGGGTAAGGGTGGAAGTCATATTGCAATCCGATGAAGAAAGAATAAGTGTGGAAGAGACAGTAAGAAAAATTTTAAAGACACTTGGCTGTGAAGAGATGTCTTCTGTTTTGTATCCTAACTCCCTGCCCTTAGTCTTCTCCATTTTATATCTCTATATTATTTTGATCCCCTGCTTCCACAGCACCTTTCCAGAGTTTCAGCAATGAATGCCCTTTTTGACTATAAACTTTACTACTACATCTGGTTTTGTTTATTCCAAAATATGCTCTATCACCACAATTCAAAGAGAAAAATGTAAGATCCCCACTAGTCATACATTTATCTGCATATGAGCTATAACATAAAGATAAGTCTAAAAATCATACGCATAACAAACATAAAATTTCCTAAGAGAAAATCAAATTCTAATAACTTGATGAAACTATCTCTACCATATCAGCCGAGTAGTAGCATATTTACTTATTTTTCCTCCTGAATTTATATTTTGTATAGAACTGTAAAAACATATAACCTGCTTTCAGGAAGAATTTCTCTGTTTTCCAAAAGAGAATGCTACTATACTTATATGCTCTACTATGACTCTTGACAGCAACCAATAAAGATTATTCCTTTATAAATTTCTGATTTGGGTTGTTAAAAGAATAGTTCTTTCTAAAGGAAGGAGGTTGAAATGATTACCTTTTTGTTACAGCTATTGTATGCCCTTATTTCCTGACAATTCCAGGTAGAATATATGTTTTCTGGAAAGGCTGAGCAAGATGTATGCATTATTGCTTCAGGAGACTGTACAATGTTGGAATTTCAGGTTGCCTGCTAGAAGGGGATTGATTATCTGGATGGAAACACGACATATTTTTCTGGTTACAGAATATACCAAGGAAAATGAGAGCATCCCAAATGAGATAATGTAGAGTGGTCCAAGACATTCGATTGGGCTGTCTCCAAAACTTATAAGAACTGTATGGCAAACATCTTTTAATTTCCTTTGAATGAGAAGATTAAGAGGGAAGAAACTAAACTGTGCTCTAATGTCAATAGTTTAAAATATTATCATGCTAAAAAAGAAGTCGATGATTATTCTATAGGTATTATTATTATCTGAATAGCAGTGTAAATTGTAACATAGGAATTTGCAGAACTTTAAATCCAATTAATGAAAAATAAACCTTATATCTAATGTAAGCTGATACCTAAATTTCAGTCCAATATAGGACATGTCCTCAATTTCTCACACTTACAGGCCAGTTACACTTTGTTTTATCTCTCATTAAATCTTTTATATCATTTTAAAACCTTATTAATTTTTATGAAAAATGTCTGGATGAAACTAAAATGTTAAAGTTTCATATGCCTTATGCATTAAGCAGAAAATTTCCAGTTCAGCCTTTTCTCACAGATGTGTTTAAGCTGGCCTCTGCTCCTAGCAGGTAAATTACCAAATGGAAAAGCAAATATTAGCTTGAAGAAAAATTCTGCTATGGGATTTTTAAAATTTATTGTTAAATTTGCATATAGAAAAATTCACTTTTGTGCTGTACTTTTATAGTAAAGATTTACCCCTACCCCAACTCCTGGCAACACAGTGTTCTTGATCCCTATAGTTTTGTCTTTTCCAGAGTGAAACGTAAATGGAATCTTATGTAATCATATGTAAACTTTTGAATGTGGCTTATTGCCCTTAGCATACGTATTTGAGATCTATGCATGTTGTTATGGGTATCAGGAGTTCAATTATTTTTATTACTGAGCAGTATTCCATTGTATGTTTGTGCCAGTTTTACTATTTCCCGCTTGAGACACATTTGAGTTGTTTCCAGTTTGCCACTATTTTGAGTAAAGCTGCTATAAACACTTATGTACAGTTCTTTCTGTGAATATAAATTTTCATTTCTCTAGGGAAAATACCCAGAAGTCAGATTGCCCATGTCATATTGAAAGGGTATGTTTAATTTTATAACAAAGTGTCAAACTCATATCTAGACTGGCTGCCCTACCATTTTGTATTCCTACTAGAAATGTAGCAGGGTTTCAGTACTGTTAGATAATTGCCATTACTCGCTATTGTCAGTTTTGTTTGTTTTTAATAGTTTTATATCCAACATATAAGACTTTTAGATGTCTTACTTGTTATATGTCTTATACGTTACACTTTTAGACTTTTATCCCAAATATCCATTTCTTCCTTTTGATAATATATCCTAGCAGACCAGAAATGTGTGCCCTCAAATGTATGATGTGACCTTGATCACCTGAAAGCATATCAAAGAATCGGCTCCAGATATTTACTTTTAATATAAAACATTTGGAAGAAAAGCTGAATTAATAGTTGACAATAGTTGGATCAATGCACTAGTAAGATGGTAGACTGAGTGCAGTACACCAATTGTCCCTTTCCTCACCTCATTACCCATTAAAATCATAAGCAAGATAACATTCCCTTCTCTAATTACTAGCATTTGTACTTTTAGTACTTCTATAAAGATAGAACAAAATAGAAGTTACATTTTTAAAATAAAGTAGCAAGGTTGTAATAATTGCACAATACAGTATTACTTACCTGAAAAACCCAATATATTGAAATGTAAATCTATTAGAGAAAATAAAATTCTATATGGTTAGCTGTAAGAAAAATAATTACAAAATTAATAGCTTTCCTATAAGTTGACAGTAACTAAATGAAAAATATCATGGAAACAAATGATAATAACCCACAGGAGCAGCAAAAAGCTAATGAGATAAAACACAAAAACCCATAAAAACATAGTTTCTATTTAAAAATAATAAAACCATATTTTTTTAAGTTAAAAGCTTGAAAAAATCAAAGGCAATATTTACTTTTGGATGGAGGTGTTCATATGGTAAATTCCATTTTCCTGTATTTCTCTATTGAAATTTCTATGGATTACAATTTGAAATTTAACAAAGTGGGTTTAAAGTTGATATTTAATCTTTTATAATATTTTATAATTTATAATGTCTACGAGGAAAATGCGACTTTTTATTACTGTAAGCGAAAGAACATCCCTACCTATTCTTAAAAAAACAGATAACAAATGAGAAAAGTAGAAAACTACTGGTCCTGACAGATATCAAAATGTATTATTTAGTGACATTACTTGAAACAAATTGTTACTGGTACGAGAACAGACACATCAATAGAACAGTATACGCTTTTGAAATAAAATTAAGGATATATTAAACATTTATGTATGCTAATTGTAGAATTTCAAATCAACAAAGAAAAATAAATGTATGCAATAAATGGTATTGAGGGGGAAAAGCAGTCATGTAGCAACAAACAGGAAATGCTTCTATCCTTACTATGAAAACAACCTCCAGATCATTCAAAGATTTCAGTACAAAATAAAACATAAACACACTAGAAAAAAATTAGGTGATCTTTTTACTGATATGATTTGAGTCATTTGAAAATCTGAAAAATTTTAAAATCAGAAATAACTGGTAACGTTTGATAAATTGGACTAAAAAGAAATGTTAAAAATATGTAGGAAAAATAAAATCAGGAGGAGAAGTGGAGCAACATGGGTGAATAGAAACCTCAACCGTTCATTCCCCACGCCCACAAGTACACCAAGTAAACCACTCTCTACACAGAAAAAAACACCTTCATAATAACTAAAAATCAGATGAGCACTCACAGTACCTGGTTTTAACTTCATATCGCTGACAGAGGCACTAAAGAAGTAGAAAAGCCAGTACTGAATCACCAACGCCATCCCTCCCCCACCTCCTGGCAGCAGTGGCATGAAGCAGAGAATATCTCTGGTGATGGGGGAGGGAGAGCACAACAATTGTGAGGCACTGAACTCAGTACTGTCCCATTAGAGCAGAAAGGAAAACCAGACCAAATTCAGCTGACGCCCTCCCAGAAAGGGAGCATTTAAACCAGTCATAGCCAGAGGGGAATTGCTGATACCAGCAGTCAGAATCTGAATGCCTGCAAACCTCTCCACCAAGAGTCAAAGTGCTCTTGGCCTCTAAGTAAACTTGAAGGACAGTGTAGGCCATAAGGACTGCAACTCTTAGGCAACTCCTAATGTTGAACTAGGCCTAGACAGTGGACTGGGGGAACATGTGACATACTGAGGCACCAGATGAGGCAGCCAAGAGAGGGCTGGCATCACCACTCCCCTACTTTCAGGCTGTACAGCTCGTGACTCCAAAAGAGATTACTTCCTTCTGCTTGAGGAGAGTAGAGGGAAGAGTGGGGAGGACTTTGTCTTGCATCTTGGATACCAGCTCAGCCACAGAAAGAAAAGGCACTGGTCAGAGTTACCAGGCCCACCTTCCCAGTGCTAACTCCCAGATGACATTTCTAGACACACCCTGGGCCAGAAGAGAGAAGCTGATTCCTTAAAGAAAAAGACCCAAAATTGACACCCTAACATCACAATTAAAACAACTAGAAAAGCAAGAGCAAACACATTCAAAAGCTAGCAGAAGGCTAGAAATAACTAAAATCAGAGCAGAACTGAAGGAAATAGAGACACAAAAACCCTTCAAAAAATT
The DNA here is from genome assembly GCF_009828535.3 of Hylobates moloch. Lineage (NCBI taxonomy): Eukaryota > Metazoa > Chordata > Mammalia > Primates > Hylobatidae > Hylobates > Hylobates moloch. The sequence continues at coordinate 63 of NW_026653618.1, read as the reverse complement.
AATGAATCCAGGAGCTGGTTTTTTGAAAACATCAATTTTGTTGATGTTTTCAAAAAACCAGCT
>NW_026653617.1:0-11833 GCF_009828535.3 Hylobates moloch | reverse complement strand
ACCTTCTGGAAGAGATTGCGGACAATTGGTATATTTTCTTCTTTAAATGTTTGGTAGACTTTACCTGTGAACCCATTTGAACACGGTGCTTTCTGTTGTGGAAGGGTTTTAATTATAGATTCTATTTCTGTAATATGTATCAGCCTTTTCAGATTATCTGTTTCTTCTTGTGTGAGTATTGGTAGATTGCATCTTTCAAAAAATTGGCTAATTTCATCCAAGTTATCAAATTTGTGGGTATAGAGTTGTTGAGTATTGCTATATTATCATTTTAATGTCATAGGATAAATAGTAATGACCTCTATTTTCTGATAATAGTAATTTGCATCTTCTCTCTTTTTCTTAGTTAGCCTGCCTAGGGGTTTATGAATTTCATTTGTCTTGTCAATGAACCAGCTTTTGGTTTCATTGATTTTCTCTGTTGATTTTCTGTTTTCAACTTCATTCATTTCTATACTAATTATTATTTATTTTCTTCTGCTTTAGATTTAATTTTTTATCTTTTTATTTTCCTAAGGTGGAAGCTTTGGTTACTGATTTTATCTCTTTATCCTTTTTAATATATTAATTAATTCAATGCTATATATTCCCCTCTAAGCACTACTTTTGCTATATCCTATGAAATTTGATAAATTATATTTTTATTGTCATTTACCTTAAAATACTTTTGAATTTTTCTTGGGGCTTCTTTTTTGACTCGTGTGGTATTTATAAGTGTACTGTTTAATCTCCAAGTATTTTTTGACTTTACAGCTGTCTTTCTGTTATTGGCTTCTCATTTAATTCCATTATGACTGAGAGCATACTTTGTCTGATTTCTATTCTTTTAAATGGGTTAAACTGTATTTTATGGCCCAGAATGTGTCCTATCTTGGTGAATGTTACACATAAATTTAAGAGGAATTTAAAATTTTTATTAAAATTTTTAATATTTAAAAAATTAAACTATTAAAACTTTTAATGTATTTTAGTGTTTGCCTTACAGCTTTCAATATATATTTACAATTAGTCTTATTCCATTTACAAAACCACTATACTACTTTAGGGGTACTAAAAATACCTTGTAACAGAGTATTCTCAATTCTCAATTCCTCCTTTCAGTCCTTTATAACATTGCTCTCATTTATTTCACTTATCCACAAGGTATAATCATCCAATACATTCTTTTTAAAATTACTTTTTCTTGTTATTGTTCGTATTTCAATAGCTTTGAGGGTACAAGTAACTTTTGGTTACATGGATGAATTGTATAGTGTGAAATCTGAGATTTTAGTGCATCTGTCAACTGAGAAGTGTACACTGTACCCATAATGTAGTTTTTTTGTCCCTCACCCACCCGCCCACACTCCTCCCTTCTGATTCTACAATGTCCATTATACCACTCTGTATTTCTTTGCATACACATAGCTTAAATCCCACTTTTAAGTGAGAATATACAATACTTGGTTTTCCATTCCTGAGTTACTTCACTTAGAATGATGGCCTTCAGCTCCATCCAAGTGACTGCAAAAGATATTAATTTCTTCTTTTTGTGGCTGACTAGTATTCCATGGTGTATACATATAACACGTTATCTTTATCTACTCATCAGTTGATGAACACTTAGGTTGATTCCATATGTTTGCAACTGTGAATTGTGCTGTGGTAAGCATACAAGCACGGGTGTCTTTCTGATATAATGACTTCTTTTCCTTTGGATAGATACACAGTAGAGGGATTGCTGGATTGAATGGTAGATCCACTTTTAGTTCTTTGAGAAATCTCCATATTGTTTTCCATAGAGGTTGTACTAAATTACATTCCCATCAGCAGTGTATAAGCGTTCCTTTTTTTATTACATCCAGGCCAGCATTTATTTTTTTAAAAATTTTTAATAATATCCATTCTGGCTGGGGTACGGTAGCATCTCGTTGTGGTTTTCATTTGCATTTCCCTATTGATTAGTGGTGTTGAGCATTTTCTCATATGCTCTTGGTCATTTGCATATCTTTTTTCTTATTTCTTGTTTCCATGAGTTTTTGGACAACAGGTGGCATTTGGTTACATGATTAAGTTCTTTTTTGGTAATTTCTGAGATTTTGGTGCACCCATCACCCAAGCATTATACACTGAACCCATTTTATAGTCTTTTATCGCTCTCCCACCTCCCAAATTTTCCGGAGTCCCCAAAGTCCATTGTATCATTCTTATGCCTTTGCATCCTCATAGCTTACCTCCCGCTTATGAGTAGGAACACACAATGTTTGGTTTTCCATTCCTGAGTTACTTCACTTAGAAAAATAATCTCCAGTTCCATCTAGGCTGCTGTGGATGCAATTAATTTGTTCCTTTATAAGGCTGAGTAGTATTCCATTATGTATATCTCACATACATATGATATATATATATATAACAATTCTTTATCCACTTCTTGATTGATGAGTATTTGGGCTGGTTGCATATTTTTGCAATTGTGAATTGTGCTGCTATAAATGTGCATTTATCTTTTTTGTATAATGACTTCTTTTCCTCTGGGTACATACCCAGTAATAGGATTGCTGGATCAAATGGTAGTTCTACTTTTAGTTCTTTAAGGAATCTCCCCACTGTTTTCCATAGCGGTTGCACTAGTTTACATTCCCACCAGCAGTGTAGAACTGTTCCCTTTTCACTGCATCCACACCAACATCTACCATGTTTTGATTTATTGATTATGGTCATTCTTGCAGGAGTAAGGTGGTATTGCACTGTGGTTTTGATTTGCATTTCCTGTATATCTTCTTTTGATAAGTGTCTACTAATGTCACTTGCCCACATTTTTGATGGTATTGTTTTTGTCTTGCTGATTTGTTTGAGTTCTTTGTAGAATCTGGATATTAGTCCTTTGTTAGATGCAGAGTTTGCAAACATTTTCTGCCATTCTGTGAGTTGGCTGTTTACTCTGAAGATTATTACTTTTGCTGTGCAGAAGCTTTTTTGTTGTTGTTTAATTAGGCCCCATTTATTTATTTATTTTTATTACATTTGCTTTTTGGGTCTTAATCACAAGTTCTTTGTTTAGGCCAATGTTTAGAAGAGATTTTTCTATGTTTTCTTCTAGAATTTTTATTAATTGAGATCTTAGATTTAAGTCTTTAATCCATCTCGAGTTTATTTTTGTATATGGTGAAAGACAGGGATCTAGTTTCATTTTTCTACACATGGTTATCCAGTTTTCCAAGCACCATTTGTTGAATAGGGTGCCCTTTCCCCAATTTATGCTTTTGGATTCTTTGTCAAAAATTAGCTTTATTTCTGGGTTCTCTATTCTGTTTCATTGGTCTGTATGTCTATATTCATGTAAGTACCATGCTGTTTTGGTTTTGGTTACTATATCCTTGTAGTATAATTAGAAATCAAGCAATGTGATGGCTCTCCAGCTTTGTTCATTTTGTTTAGGATTGCTTTGGCTATTCAGGCCAATTTTTTTCTTCCATATGAATTTTATAATAGTTTTTTTTGTTAATGATGGCATTGGTAGTTTGATAGAGATTGTAACGAGTCTGTAGATGGCTTTGGGCAGTATGGCCATTTTGACAATATTGATTCTTCCAATCCATGAGCATAGAATGTTTTTCCATTTGTTTGTGTCATCTATTATTTCTTTCAGGAGTGTTTTGTAGTTCTCCTTGTAGAGATCTTTCGACTCATTGGTTAGACGTATTCCTAGGTAGAGATCTTTCGACTCATTGTTTAGATGTATTCCTAGATATTTTACATTTTTGTGACTATCGTAAATGAGATTGCATTCTTGATTTGGCTCTCAGCTTGAATCTTATGGGTGCATAGAAATGCTACAATTTTTTTGTATGTTGATTTTGTATCCTGAAACATTACTGAAGTCATTTAACATGTCTTGAAATCCTTTGATAGAGTCTATAGGGTTTTCTACGTATACAATCATATTGTATGTGAAGAGAGATATTTTAACGTCCCCTTTTCCTATTTGTATGTCTTTTCTTTCTTTCTCTTGCCTGATTGTTCTGGCTAGGACTTCCAGTACTATGTTGTACAGGAGTGGTACAAATGGGCAACCTTCTCTTGTTCCAGTTCTTATGGGGAAAATGCCACCAGTGTATGCCTTTCCAGTATGATGCTGGCTGTTGGTTTGTCATATATGGCTTTTATAATTTTAAATTATGTTTCTTCAATGTCTAATTTGTTGAGGGTATTTATAATAAAGGAATGCTTGATTTCATTGAATGTTTTTTTCTGCATTTATTGAGATGATCATATGCTTTAGGTTTTAAATTATGTTTAGGTGATGAACCACTTTTCTGGACTTGAGTACATTGACCCATCACTGTATCACTGGGATGAAACCCACTTGATCATGGAGTATTATCTTTTTGATGTGTTGTTGGATTTGGTTTGCTTGTAACTTATTGAAGATTTTTTCATCTAGGTTCATCAGGGATATTGGTCTGTAGTTATCTTCTTTTGGTTATGTGCTTTCCTTGCTTGGGTAACAAGGTGATGCTGGCTTCATAGAATGAGTTGGAGGGGATTCACTCTCAATATTTTGGAAAAGTTTCAGTAAGATTGGTACCACTTCTTTGAAGGTCCAGTGAATTTGGCGTTCAATCCATCTAGCCCTGGGCTTTTGTTTCACTGGCAAGTTTTAAATTAGTGATTCAATCTCATTGCCTGTTATCGGTCTGTTGAGGATTTCTAGTTCTTCCTGATTCAAGCTAAGAGGGTTGTATGTTTCCAAGAATTCATTCATTTCCTCTAGGTTTTCTAGTTTGTGTGCATAGAAGTGGTCATAGTAGTCTCAAATAATCTTTTGAATTTCTGTGGTGTTGGTTGTAATAGCTCCATTTTTATTTCTAATTGAGCTTTTTTGAATCATCTCTCTTCTTTTCTTGATTAATCTACCTAATGTTCTATTGATTTTGTTTATCTTTTCATAGAACCAACTTTTTCTTTAATTGATCTTTTTCATAGATTTTGTTTCAATTTTATTTAGTTCTGCTCTAATCCTTGTTATTTCTTTTCTTCTGCTAGCTTTGGGTTTGGTTTGGGCTAGTTGCTCTAGTTCCTTGAGGTGTGATGTTAGGTTGTTAATTTGTGACCTTTCAGACTTTTCGATGTAGGCATCTAGCACCATAAACCTTCCTCTTCACACTGTTTCTCTTTCTATATCCCAGCTGTTTTAATAACTTGTGTCACTATTATCATTCATTTTGAATATTTTTTAAATTTCCATCTTGATTTTATTGTCAAACCAAAAATCTTTCAAGAGCAGATTGTTTAATTTGCATGTTCTTCTATAGTGTTGAGGGTTCCTTTGGCAGTTGATTTCTAGTTTTATTCCACTGTGGCCTGAGAAGATATTTCATATAACTTTGATTTTTAAAAAACGTATTGAGACTTCTTTAACTTTTATTTTAGGTTCAGGTGTATATGTGTAGATTTGTTATATAGGTAAACTGTGTGTCATGTGGGTTTGGTGTATAGACTATTTCCTCATACAAGTAATAAGCATAGTACCCAATAGGTATTTTTTCTGTTCATCTCCCTCCTTACACCCTCCACCCTCCAGTAGGCCCAAGTGTCTGTTGTTTTCCTCTTTGTATCCATGTGTTCTCACGGTTTACCTCTCACTTTTGAGTGAGAATAAGTTGTATTTGGTTTTCTGTTCATGCATTAGTTTCTTAGGGTAATGGCCTCCAGTTCCATCCATGCTGCTGCAGAGGACATGATCTAATTCTGTTTTATGGCTGTGTAGTATTCCATGGTGTGTATGTACAACACTTCCTTTATCTAGTCTACTGTTGATGGGAATTTTGGTTAATTTCATGATGTAGAATTATGTCATCTGCATTAGGGATAGTTTGACATCCTCTCTTCCTTTTTGGATGCCTTTGATTTCTTCCCCCTGCCTGATTGCTCTGGCCAGGACTTCCAGTACTATGTTGAATAAGAGTGGTGAGATAAGGCATCCTTGTCTTGTGCTGGTTTTCAAGGGGAATGTTTCCAGCTTTTGCCAGTTCAGTGTGATGTTGGCTGTGGGTTTGTCAGAGATGGCTCTTATTATTTTGCGGTAGCTCCTTCAATGCCTAGTTTACTGAGGGTTTTTAACATGAAGGGATCTTCAATTTTACCAAAAGCCTTTTGTGCATCTATTGAGATAACCATGTGGTTTTTGTTTTTACTTCTCTTTATATGATGAATCACATGTATTTATTTGCATATGTTGAAACAACCTTGGATGCCAGGGATAAAGCATACTTGATCATGGTGGATTAGCTTTTTATGTGTTGCTCAATTTGGTTTGCTAGTATTTTCTTGAAGATTTTTCCATCTGTGTTAATCAAGGATATTGTCCTGAAGTTTTATTTTTACCTTTTACTGTTTTTGGTGTGCATCTGCAAGGATTTGGTATCAGGATGATCCTGGCCTCATAAAATAAGTTAGAAAGGTCCCTCCTCCTCAATTTTTTGGAATATTTTCTGTATAAATAGTACCAGCCCTTCTTTGTGCATCTAATATAATTCAGCTGTGAATCCATTTAGTCCCTGGCTTTTCTTGTTTGGTAGACTTTTTATTACTGCTTCAATTTCGGAACTCATTATTGGTCTGTTCAGATATTCCATTTCTTTTTCGTTCAGTCTTGGGAGGTTGTATATTTTCAGGAATATATAAATTTCTTCTAGATTTTCCAGTTTTTGTGCATAGAGGTATTTATAGTAAGTCTCTGAGGATTTTTTGTATTTCTGTAGGTTAGTGGTAATGTCCCCTTTGTCATTTGCAATTGTGTTTATTTGGATTTTCTCTCTTTTGTATCTTTGTTAGTCTAGTTAGTGGCTTATGTTATCTCATTAATTTTTTCAAAGAACAAAATCATGGATTCCTTTTTTCTTACTGGGGTTAGATTAAAAAAAAGAGTATTACATAATAATAAAGGGTATAATTCACCAAGAAGACCTAACTATCCTAAATAAATATGCACCCAACAGTGGAGCACCCAGATTCATAAAGCAAGTTCTTAGAGAACTATGATGAAACTTGGATTTACACACAATAATAGTGAGAGACTTCAACATTATACTGACAGTATTGGACAAATCATCAAAGCATAAAATTAACAAAGATATTCAAGACCTGAACTCACACTTGACCAAATGGGCCTAATACACATTTACAGAACTCTCCAACCAAAGACAACAAAATACACATTCTTCTCATCTGCACATGCACATACTTTAAAATTGACCACATAATCAAATATAAAAAAAATCTCAGAAAACTGAGAAAAAAAAGAAATCATACTAACATTGACCACATGATCAAACATAAAACAATCTTCAGCAAATTGAAAAAAGTGAAATTATACCAGCCACACTTGGACAGCACGATAGTAAAAATAGAAATCAATACTAAAAAATTCAATCATATAATTACATGGAAATTAAACAACCTGCTCCCAAATGACTTTTGGGTAAATAATAAAATTAACGCAGAAATCAAGAAATTCTTTGAGACTAATGAGACCAAAGATAGTACATATGACAATCTTTGGGACACAGCTAAGTCAGTGTTAGTATTGAAGTTTATAGCATTATATGCCTACATAAAATAGTTTGAAAGATCTCACATTAACAACCTAATCTCACAACTAGAGAAACTGGAGAAGCATGAGCAAACCAACCCCAAACATGTCAGAAGAAAAAAATAATCAAAATCTGAGCTGAACTGAAATAAATTGTACATGTTTTTTGGCCAATCATATGGGCTGACATGGTTTGGCTCTGTGTCCCCATCCAAATCTCATCTTGAATTGTATTCCCATAATTCCCATGTGTTTTGGGAGGGACCCAGTGGGAGATAATTGAATCATGGGAGTGGTTTCTCCCATACTGTTCTCATGGTAGTGAATAAGTCTCACGAGATCTGATGGTTTCATAAGGATAAACCCCTTTACTTGGTTCTCATTCTCTCTCTTGCCACCGCCATGTAAGAAGAGCCTTTCACCTTCCACCATGATTGTGAGGTCTCTTTAACCATGTGGAAGTGTAAGTCCAGTAAATCTTCTTTTGTAAATTGCCCAGCCTTGGGTATGTCTTTACCAGCAGCGTGAAAATGGACTAATCCATGGTCTGTCTTAGAGAATGTGCCATGTGCTGATGAGAAGAATGTAAATTCTGCATTTATTGGGTAAAATGTTCTGTAAATGCTTTTAGGTCCGTTTGTTCTAGAGTTCAGTTTAAGTCCTTGTTCACTTTCTGCTTTGATGCTCCGTCTAGTTCTGTCAGTGGAGTGTTGAAGACGCTCACTATGATTGTGCTGCTGTCTACCTCTTTTCCTAGGTCTAGTAGTAACTGTTTTATGAATCTGGGAGCTTCAGAGTTAGGTGCAGGTATATTTAGGAATGTAATATCTTCTTATTGGATTATCCTTTTATCAATATATTAATATAATGACCTTCTTTGTCTTTTCTTCACTGCTTTTGCTTTACAGTCTGTTTTATCTGATATAAGAATTGCTACTCCTGCTTATGTTGTTTTTATTATTTGAACAGACCATTATGTGTTAGATTAAGAATTTTTATAAATTGGCTGGGCACGGTGGCTCATGCCTGTATTCCCAGCACTCTGGGAGGCCAAGACAGGCAGGTCTCTTGAACCCAGGAATTCAAGACCAGCCTAGGCAGAATGGCAAAACCCTGTTTCTACTAAAAAATACAAAGGTTAGCTAGGAGTGGTGGCACATGCCTGTAGTCCCAGCTACTGGGGGTGGAGGGGGTTAGCTGAGAGGCTCACCTGAGCCTGGGAGGTCAAGGCTGCAGTGAGCCATGATCACACCACTACACTGGGTGACAGAGTGAGACCCTGTAAAAAAAAAAAACTAACAAAACAAAAAGAAGAAATTAAAAAAAATTAATTTATCTAAATTTATTCCTCCTCTAGTGCTCTTCCTTTCTTTACATAAATCAAACTTTCCAACGTATACAATTTTCTTTTTTTCTGAAGACGTTTCAATGTTTCTTGCAATGCAGGTCTACTGGTATGATAACAGATTACCTCAATTTTTGTTTGAGAAAGTTTTTATTTCTCCTTTACTTTAAAAGGGAAATTTTCCTGGAGACAGAATTCTAGGTTTGTGGGGTTTTACATATATATTTTTTAATTCTTGTGGTTAGATAGTAGGGGTATACATTTATGGTGTTTTCTTTTTCAACACTCTAAATATTTCATTCTACTCTCTTCCTGTTTGCCTGGTTTCTAAAGAGAAGTCCAGTGTAATTATTATCTTTGTTTCTGTATGAAAATAAATTTTTTTTCTCTGTCTTCTTTCAAGATTTTCTTTTTGTGATTGGTTTTCTGCAGTTGGAATATGATATGGGTATTTGTAGATTTTGGTATTTATCCTACTTAGTGTTTGCTGAACAATTTGTGGTTTGGTGTTTCTCATTAATTTTGGAAAACTCTCAGTCGTTGTTATTTCAAATATGTCTTCTGTTCTTTTATCTTTTTCTTCTCTTTGTCACACAGTTCTTAGTCCACTCTTTTATTTTATTTCAGTCATCATTTCTCTTTTTTCAGCTTGGGAAGTATGTGTTGAAACATCTTCAAGCTTACTGATTCTTTCCTTGGCTCTGTGTATTCTATGGATGATTTCATATAAGATACTCTTCATTTTGTTGGAGTTCTTTTTTTTTTTTTATTCCTAGCATTTTCTTTTGATTTTTTCTCAGGGTTTCCACCTTTTTGATTAACTATCTCACGTGTTCTGTATGATGTTCATTTTTTCCATTCTCTTAGTATATTAGTTGTTTTTTTAAGTTCTCAGTCTGATAATTCTAAAATATCAGCTATGTTTGAATTTGGTTCTCTTGTTTGCTCTGTCTCTTCAGATTGTGTTACTTGATTTTGTTTATGTCTGCATTTTTTTTTTGTTTAAAGCCAGAAATGATGTATTAGGAGAGACTGAAGTAAATAGGCCTTTGGTGATAGGTTTTATGCTGATCTGGCTGGGAGTTAGGCTATCATAAATGCTTGCTCTACCTGTGGCATTAGTGTCTAAATTTTCCTCTAGTCTTGTTTCTCTCCTCCTTATTTTTGCTTCTCCCTAGAGAACCTGTCATAAATAGGGTCTGAAAATTCCAGCTCTTTAACCTGTAATCCCCCTTTGTTATACAGGGGCACTACTGTTGTGATAGTTAAATGTGAGCGAACATTCTATAATCTTATGATTAGGTCTTAGTCCCTTAGTGAGCCTGTATCCTTGGGCTGTGACTTTCACAAGTGATTTTTAGCTCCCATAAGTCCTTAGGTGAGACAGGAGGCTTAAGGCTGCTGGAATTGTCTGTTCTTTTCCCCTCACATAAAAGTTAGAGGGTGTTGGAGGTTAGTATACCCCTTTCCCCAGGTCAGTTAGGCTCTAGTAAAACCAAGTAGTTTATGCTCTGGTAAAACAGTTTTCTTTGACGACGGGCCTTCAGGAGAACAGAGCACTATGAGCATATTTCAAAGTTGTTACTTTTCCTTTCCCCTTGCTAGAAACATGAGGGGAATTTTCTCATATCTTCACCCTGAGAATCTGGTAAGGCTCCTAGAAATAAAACTCATGAAAGTGTAGGGGCCCCATAAGACAGGGCCCCCATGAGTTTTTGTCTCTCGAGCTAGATCTACAGTGAGTCTCCTGCAATTACTCAATTATCTTTTTTTGTTTGTTTGTTTTTGTTTTTTAATTTTATTATTATTATACTTTAAGTTTTAGGATACATGTGCACAATGTGCAGGTTTGTTACATATGTATCCATGTGCCATGTTGGTGTGCTGCACCCATTAACTTGTCATTTAGCATTAGGTATATCTCCTAATGCTATCCCTCCCCCCTCCCCCCACCTCACAACAGTCCCCAGAGTGTGATGTTACCCTTCCTGTGTCCACGTGTTCTCACTACTCAATTCCCACCTATGAGTGAGAATATGCGGTGTTTGGTTTTTTGTCCTTGCAATAGTTTACTGAGAATGATGGTTTCCAGTTTCATCCATGTCCCTACAAAGGGCATGAACTCATCATTTTTTATGTCTGCATAGTATTCCAAGGTGTATATGTGCCACATTTTCTTAATCCAGTCTATCGGTGTTGGGCATTTGGGTTGGTTCCAAGTCTTTGCTATTGTGAATAGTGCCGCAATAAACATATGTGTGCATGTGTCTTTAGAGCAGCATGATCTATAATCCTTTGGGTATATACCCAGTAATGGGATGGCTGGGTCGAATGGTATTTCTAGTTCTAGATCCCTGAGGAATCGCCACACTGACTTCCACAATGCTTGAACTAGTTTACAGTCCCACCAACAGTGTAAAAGTGTTCCTATTTCTCCACATCCTCTCCAGCACCTGTTGTTTCCTGACTTTTTCATGATGGCCATTCTAACTGGTGTGAGATGGTATCTCATTGTGCTTTTCATTTGCATTTCTCTGATGGCCAGTGATGATGAGCATTTTTTCATGTGTTTTTTGGCTGCATAAATGTCTTCTTTTGAGAAGTATCTGTTCATGTCCTTTGCCCACTTTTTGATGGGGTTGTTTGTTTTTTCTTGTACATTTGTTTGAGTTTATTGCAGATTCTGGATATTAGCCCTTTGTCAGATGAGTAGGTTGCGAAAATTTTCTCCCATTCTGTAGGTTGCCTGTTCACTCTGATGGTAATTTCTTTTGCTGTGCAGAAGCTCTTTAATTTAATTAGATCCCATTTGTCAATTTTCGTTTTGTTGCCATTGCTTTTGGTGTTTTAGACATGAAGTCCTTGCCCATGCCTATGTCCTGAATGGTATTGCCTAGGTTTTCTTCTAGGGTTTT
>NW_026653616.1:0-11836 GCF_009828535.3 Hylobates moloch | reverse complement strand
TGCAGGAATAAACAAAGAGCACTCAAATGAGAACAAGCAAAGTTACTCAGAGTTTGCCATAGAAGGGGGTCAGCAACCATCACCTGCATTTGGCAGAGCCTTAAGGATAGGGCAAAGTGAGGGAAAGCTCACTCGTTCTTTCTTTTTCTTTCTTTCTTTCTTTCTTTCTTTCTTTCTTTCTTTCTTTCTTTCTCTCTCTCTCTTTCTCTCTCTCTCCTTCCTTCTTTCTTTTCTTTTTTCTTTATTTGACAAGGCATGGCTCTGTTGCTCAGGGTGGAGTGCAGTGGCACAAACACAGCTCACTACAACCTCTGCCTGCCTCCCAGGCGCAAGCCATTCTCCCACCTTAGCCTCCTGAATAGCTGGGACTACAGGCATGCACCACCATGCTCAGCTAATTTTGTTTATTTTTTGTAGAGATGAGGTTTCACCATGTTGCTCAGGCTGGTCTTGAACTCCTGGGTTCAAGCAATCCACCCTCTTCGGCCTCCCATAGTGTTGAGATTACAGGTGTGAGCCACTGTGCCCTGCCTATTTTTTTTCCTTCCTTCCTTCCTTCCTTCCTTCCTTCCTTCCTTCCTTCCTTCCTTCCCTCCCTCCTTCCGTCTTTCTCTTTCTCTCTCTTTCCTTCCTTCCTTCCTTCCTTCCTTCCTTCCTTCCTTCCTTCCTTCCTTCCTTCTTTCTTTCTTCCCTTTTTTTTCAGAGTTTGACTCTTGTCACCAGGGCTGGAGTGCAATGGCGCGATCTTGGCTCAACGCAACCTCTGCCTCCCGGGTTCGTGTGATTCTCCAGCCTCAGCCTCCTGAGTAACTGGGATTACAGGCATGTGCCACCACGCCCAGCTAATTTTGTATTTTTAGTAGAGATGGGGTTTCTCCATGTTGGTCAGGCTGGTCTCGAACTCCTGACCTCAGGTGATCTGCCCACCTTGGCCTTCCAAAGGGCTGGGATTACAGGCATGAGCTACGGCGCCCGGCCCTGTTTTCACTTTCTTTCTTTCTTTTCTTTTTTTTTTTTTGAGACAACATCTCACTTTGTTGCCCAGGCTGGGGTGCAGTGGTATGGTCTCAGCTCACTGCAACCTCTGCTCCTGGGTTCAAGCAATTCTCCTGCCTCAGCCTCCCAAGTAGCTGGGATCACAGGCTCCTGCCACCACACCCTGCTAATTTTGTATTTTTAGTAGAGATGGGGTTTCACCATGTTGGCCATGTTGGTTTTGAACTCCTGACCTCCAGTGATCCACCTGCCTCAGCCTCCCAAAGTGTTGGGATTACAGGCGTTAGCCACCATGCCTGGCCTATTTTCACTTTCTTAATAGTATCTTTGGAAGTGCAAACATTTTGAACTTTGAAGAAGTCTAATTTATCAATTTTGTGTCCTATCTATAGATCTATACACACAGACATTTCCTGATTTGCAATGGTTCAACCTAACAATTTTTTGACTTTACCATGGTATGAAAAACATATACATGCAGTAGAAATCATACCAAGTAACCATAAAACCATTCTGTTGGCCAGGTGAGGTGGCTCGCACCTGTAATCCCAGCACTTCGGGAGGCCGGAAGCAGGCAGATCACCTGAGGTCAGGAGTTCAAGACCAGCCTGACCAACATGGAGGAACCCCATCTCTACTAAAAATACAAAATAAGCTGGGCATAGTAGTGCATGCCTGTAATCCTAGCTACTCATGAGGCTGAGGCGGGATAATCACTTGAACCCGGGAGATGGAGGTTGTGGTGAGCCGAGATCATGCCATTGCACTCCAGCCTGGGCAACAAGAGTGAAACTCTGTCTTAAAAAAAAACACCACACACACAAACAACAACAACAACAACAACAACAAATCCTGGCTAACACAGTGAAACACTGTCTCTACTAAAAATACAAAAAATTAGCTGGGCATGTTGGCTCCTGTAGTCCCAGCTACTCGGGAGGCTGAGGCGGGAGAATCGCTTGAACCTGGGAGGCAGAGGTTGGGAGGTTGCAGTGAGCTGAGATTATGCCACTGCACTCCAGCCTGGGCAACAGAGCGAGACTTCGTCTCGAAAAAACAAAACAAAACAGAACAAAACAAAAAACAAACAAACAAAAAAAAACATTCTGTTTTTCACTTTCAGTACAATATTCTATAAATTACGTGAGACATTCACCACTTTATTTATTTATTTATTTATTTTTATTTATTTATTTATTTTTTGAGACGGAGTCTTGCTCTGTCGCCCAGGCTGGAGTGCAGTGGTGCAATCTCAACTCACTGCAAGCTCCGCCTCCCAGGTTCACGCCATTCTCCTGCTTCAGCCTCTCCGAGTAGCTGGGACTACAGGCACCCACCACCACGCCCAGCTAATTTTTTGTATTTTTAGTAGAGACAGGGTTTCACCATGGTCTCGATCTCCTGACCTCGTGATCCGCCCACCTTGGCCTCCCAAAGTGCTGGGATTACAAGCGTGAGCCACCGCGCCTGGCCTTCACCACTTTATTATAAGATAAGCTATGTGTTAGATAATGTGGCCCAACTGTAGGCTAATGTATGTGTTCTGAGCACATTTAAAGTAGGCTAGGCTAAGCTATGATGTTTCATAGGTTGTGTACTAAATGTATTTTTAACCTGATTATTTTCAGCATATGATGGGTTTGTTGGGGTGTAACCCCATCATAAGTAGACGAGCATCTGCATATAATTTTTTGTGTGTGCATATATTTTTAAAGTCTCACTGACAGAATTTGCTAATGAATTAGATTTCGGGTAGCAAAGAATTAAGAATGATTCCAGTGGTTTTGGTCAAGCAAGCATCTAAGATGGGGGAAGGCTACAGAAGCAGGAAGTTGGGGATGGGGATCAGGAGCTCTGTTGTGGGTGCACGGAGTTTGAGCTTGTCTGTTGAAATCCGTGTGGAAGTGCTGAAAGGCAGGTGGAATCTGGAGTTCAGAGTCATTTGATAGATCATGTGGATGGGTGAGGTGGCAGAAGACCAACAGGGGTGGGAGAGTGGACTGAAAGGAGGAGAGAATCGAGGCCTGCCCAGGGCATCTGCACTTAGAGGTTAAACAATGAGGTAAACCCAGCAGGAAGATGAGAAGGAGTGGCCAGCGAGGTGCAGTTAATCTTCCTGAATGTTAGTTTCCTTGTAATAACTAGGCAGCAGTCGTTAATAGTACTTCCCTCATAGCGTGATGGTGAGGTTCCTGGAATGTGCACTAAAAGTGCTCAGAGCAGTGCCTTGCACATAGGAGCTGCTCAGCGCATTAGCTAAAAATGAGAATCTTCTCTAAACCTTCTGAAGAATTGTCAAACCTTGTCTGCTGGCCTTAGCTATCAGGTGAGAGCATCTATAGAGAAACTTGGAGCCCACCTCAGCCAGGTGGCCTGGGCACTGTAGGATGCCAGCTGCTCAGGGGGAAGACTACTGCCCACAGCCTGGTACCATCAGGCTGGCCGAGGCACATCGCCAAGCCAGCAGGTTTGTGCAACAGACTTGGCTCCCAAAAGGGAGGCCCAGAAGGCCCAGAGACCCTCAGGGATAGGGCCTGGCTGAAGACTGTGATTAAGGAGGTAAGGGTTTCGAGTCTGGTAATTTTGCTATTAAACAGAAATGTGACTTCATTTACACTCCTGAGTCTCGAAGCCTGGACTTAAAGATTAATCCCCAGTGGGTGAGGCTGGGTACCAGGACTGGCTACATAATTTGCAGAGCCCACTGAAAATGGAAGTGTGGATCTCTTGGTCATGTGTCATGAGGGATGTCAAGGCAGTTATAGCAGAGCATTAAGCCAAGTGTGGGGCCCTTAGCACCAGGGCCCTCTGTGACTGCACAGGTCATAGGTCCATGCAGCTGGCCCTGTCTGGCCCTGTCTGGTTTCCATTCACAACGATGGGGGAGGAGAGAGTCTGGAAGGTTGAAGAGGGAGGCACTAGACACTCGTGGGTAGAGAGACCGCTCTGGCTGCAGTGTGAAGAGTGGGTCACGGTGAGCAGGGGTGCTCGGGGCTGTTGGAGCTTCATGCTGAGATGGGATAAGGTCTGCCCAGATGGGTGGGGAAGGGACAGGAGAGGAGAGGGACCCTCTCTCTGGGGAGGTTGCCCTGCAGCTTTCTGGCCCTCCCTGTTTCCAGCTCAGTTTTTCTGCCTTCTCCTTGGGAATTCTCCTGGGACTGCCATTCTGGGATGTGCATTTTTTTTTTTTTTTGAGACACAGTTTCACTCTTGTTGCCTAGGGTGGAGTGCAATGGCATGATCTCGGCTCACTGCAACCTCTGCCTCCTGCATTCAGGCGATTCTCCTGCCTCACTCTCTGGATTACAGGTGTGCACCACCATGCTTGGCTAATTTTGTATTTTTAGTAGAGACCAACCACCACGTTGGTCAGGCCAGTCTCAAACTCCTGATCTCAAGTGATCCACCCTCCTCGGCCTTCCAAAGTGCTGGGATTACAGGCATGAGCCACTGTGCTCAGCATGTTCTTTTATCCATTCCCTTTGGTAGAGAGGGAAGCTTCCCCACTGGTGTGGGGGCTGAGAGCAGATTCTCCCCATCGACAGAAACGTAGACACCACAACCGCTCCCTCATGGCACCATTGCTATCCCTTCGGGAACTGCGGCTTGGGGTGTCCTGTTGAGTCACTTCACACCCAGCCTCTCACTGGCATTGACTGTCTATGACATTCAAAGGCAGAAAAAGTACAATATGACTTTATTTCTTAATTTAATGTTCATGAGACAAGAATTGAACAATAGAACTTTTAAAAAGCTCTAGACAACCTCTGTCTTATTTCTTTATTATTTTTTATTTTTCAGATAGGGTCTCACTGTGTTGCTCAGGCTGTAGCACAGTGGCGCGATCTCTGCTCACTGCAACCTCCACCTCCTGCCTCAGCCTCCCAAGTAGCTGGGACCACAGGCGGGCACCATCGTGCCTGGCTAATTTTTTATATTTTTGGTAGAGATGGGGTTTCATCATGGTACTCAGGCTGGTCTTGAACTCCCGAGCTCAAGTGATTTGCCGCCATGGCCTCCCAAAGTGCTGGCATTACAGGTTTGTGACACTGCCGCTGGCCAATACAACCTTTTTTTTCTTTTTTGAGCCGGAGTTTCACTCTTGTTGCCCAGGCTAGAGTGCAGTGGCATGATCTTGGCTCGCAGCAACCTCCACCTCCCAGCTCAAGGCATCCTGCCACCTCAGCCTCCTGAGTAATGGGGACCATAGGCATGTACCACCACTCCCAGCTAATTTTTTGTATTTTTAGTAGAGATGGGGTTTCACCATGTTGCCCAAGGGTCTCCAACTCCTGGGCTCAAGTGATCCTCCCACCTAGGCATCCCAAAGTGCTGGGATTACAGGCATGAGCCACTCTGCCTGGGCAAAAATTTTAAAGAAAAAAATAATGAGAACGGTGTCACCAAAACTTTGGCATAAGGAACCTAGATACTGAGCAACTAAGCATTCCTCTCAGATGCCCAGGGCACAGGGAACAGATGAGGCATTTCAGTCTCCATAAAATGGGGAGCACAGCTGCAGGAAGGGCAATGGTCATAAGCCCTTAGTAGACCCCTCCCCGCCTAGGCACTTAACCACCTGCCCACATCACTGCAGTCCCACCTGTCCAGGGGAACAAGAACGTCAGAAGACAAGAAACGATTCTTGAATGGTGGAATTTCAGGCACCATGGTTATCATAATATGTGTTGTGTTCATGGGTGTGTGATGGCGGCAGAGGGGTCTTTGTCTCCTACCTGGGACGAGATTAGTGTTGCCTCTACTTACCATAAAATGGGTCCCCCCAGGATATTAAATCCAGCTTGTGAAAGATCTCTGTGTTAAATTGACCCACTCAATTCAACGATGAACCACAAGCACTGTGATATGTGAGTAGGGCCCTTTCTGCAAAGAGCTCACAGGCCAGTGCAAGAGTAAGAAAGCAGAGTTTTGAGGCAGGAGTGTCCCCTGACACGGAGGACAAGCATGGAAGACTTTGGTGGCTTGGAAGAAGTGAGCTGGGCCAGCCTGGAGGTGAGGGAGGGTTTCCAAGAAGAGGTGACTTCTGAGTCCTGAAAGGTGCATCTCTATGTAGGAGTGAAAGTGGTGGTGGTCTCCAGGCAAAGAGCAATTTCAAGGTCAATTGGCTTGTGATTGGAGGACCTTCTGCTTGGACTCTGGATCCCACGACTCGAGCAGGTTCAAGGCCTCCATTTCAGCGAGTATCCTGCTTTTCTCTGCACTACCATTTTATCCCTTTTATTCTCATTTGCACACAAACATGTTCTGGTATCTCCCTTCAAGAAAGAAAGAAGGAAGGAAGGAAAGAGGGAGGAAGGATGGGAGGAAGGAAGGAAGGAAGGAAAGAAAGAAAGAAAGAAAGAAAGAAAGAAAGAAAGAAAGAAAGAAAGAAAGAAAGAAAGAGAGGCAGGGAGAGAGAGGGAGGGAGGAGGGAGGGAGCGGACCTCTCTATCAGTTAGGTTCCTGGCAGGAATCATAATCGGCTCAGATGGTTCAACTTATATCAAAGAGGTCTAGGCTGTGTTTCTGGTTATTCTATGAATAAAACCCACTGAGCTAATACTGATTCCCTTTTGACTACCACTGTGGAGTTCAAGCAAGCTGATATAGGTGAAAGGACTTTAAAGAGTTTAAAAAACAATGGTACAACAGAAAATCAACTCAATCCATGAATGATCATTATCATGACTTATATCACAGGTGTGAAAGTATCTCATGGCATTCAGATCCCAGGAATTTTTGTTCCTGGGCTCAAACTCCTGTTGCATTTCCTGCAGGCAGGCAAACAGAGCAAGGGCATTGAAAACATGAATTCAGCTTCAATGAATTTATCTAGAATGGTGCAATCGGAACATCTAGAGACTGTTTTCATTTCACCATACATTCAGATTTTGTCTTTTGTGGTTTTTAGTGTTATTTTTATTTTGACTCATATTTGTGGGAATGGACGCCATAATCCCTTCAATGCTTTGACCCTGGAAAGGACATTACACCATCTTTCATTTCTAGTCACTCCGCATCCCCTTCCAAACAACCTGCCAGAAACAGCTTACAGCCCTCAACTCACTGCCCCAATCCATGTGCATCACCTCTTTCTGTAGCCTGTGATCATTGGGAAACTTCTGGAAAATAATATCCCAGCTATGGAAGTGATTGGCACTGTTCCAGTGTGCTTACTCATGCAGGGCTCAGAGGCTGGGGGCTTTCTGTGTATTGCTCACTTAATCTCTGTGACAACCCTACTCAGGCAATTTTCAGATAAGAACCGTGAGGCTCAGAGAGATAAAGTGACTTGGTTAAGGTCACATTGCAAAGGAGGGTTAGAAGTGAAATTTAAACAATTTCCTGTTCTGCAGCCCTGGCCTTTATGCCATTCTTCATGCTGCTGCCTCTTGGAGGCTGGAACCAGAGGGGGCAAAGAGATGACCTCATTCTGAGTCTTCACTTTATGGAATTATATGTCAATAATATGATACCTCATCTACTCCCAAATCCAGGTTGCCAGATTCTCTGTTCATATTTCACATATATGTGACTATAAATTTAATAGGAAAGGAAGTTTCCTTTAAAAGACCCAGTAGAATATTTAGGTGCCTATGAGGAAATTCAGTCTTGCAAAAGTAAAACGGTGGAACTTTTTTTGTGTTTTTTTGTTTGTTTGTTTTGAGACAGGGTCTCACTCTGTCACCTGGGCTGGAGTGCAGTGGCATGAAGGTGGCTCACTGCAGCCTCAACTTACCAGGCTCAAGTGATCTCCTGCCTCAGTCTCCCAAGTAGCTGGGACCACAGGCACATGCCACCATGCCTGGCTAATTTTTGTATTTTTTTGTAGAGATGGGGTTTTGCCATGTTGCCCAGGCTGATCTTGAACTCCTGGGCTCAAGAGATCCTCCTGCCTTGGTCTCCCAAATTGTTGGGATTACAGATGTGAGCCACTGTGCCCGGCCAAGCACAGACAACTCTTCCAAGATGTTTTGCTATAAACGTAAGCAGAGAAAGGGCAGAAGCTGGAAGGGGATTTGGGAATGAGGGAAGATGTGCTGGCCATTATCCCATCCAAGATCCGTTCACTGTCCATTTGTGTCCCACTCTGGGCCCTGGGAGAGAAACCCTTTTGCACTGCATTGCCGGGGCTCTTCTGGTTACAACACTTCCATATGGGTTCAGCCAAGGGGAGGCAAAGGCAGGAGAACTGAAGGCTGGAGGAAAGAGAGAGCAGGTGTTCTGCCCGTCCCTCTCTGCTTCAGTGCCCCGTCTTGGGCAGGAGCTGTGTCCCCCTCCATGCCTGCAGTTCCTTCCAGGCTGCCCTTTTCTCAATGGCTCCTGGGATGCTATTTCTTCCCTTGGTCCTTTCAGGGCCAGGAGTTGTCACCCTACAAACCTTCATTTGTCTCTGGGTGCTGCAACATCCTTGTTTGTTCCCTTAACTTTGTTAGTGGCCTCTTTGAATCAGTTGAACCATCTGAGAGAATCCTGATTTCTGCCAGCACTCTAACTGATAGAGTGGTCCCTCCCTCCCTCCCTTCCTTCCTTCCCTCCCTCCCTTAAGGGAGATACTAGAATATGTTTGTGTGCAAATCAGAATAACAGGGCAGATGGCTGGGTGCAATGGTTTATGCCTGTAATCCCAGCACTTTGGGAGGCTGAGGTGGGCAGGTTGCTTGAGGCCAGGAGTTCGAGACCAGCCTGGCCAATATGGTGAAACCCCATGTCTACTAAAAATACAGTTAGCCAGGCATGATGGCAACATGCTTGTAATCCCAGCTACTTGAGAGGCTGAGGCAGGAGAATTGCTTGAGTCTGGGAGGTGGAGGTTGCAGTGAGCCAAGATAGCACCACTGCACTCCAGCCTGGGTGACACAGCAAGACTCTGTCTCAAAAAAGAAAAGAAAAGAAAAGAAAAGAATAACAGCAGAAAGGGAGAAAATGATGATGCAGAGAAAAGCAGGATACTCACTGGATCAAAGGTCTTGAGCCTGCTCGAGGGCCTGGGATCCAGAGTCCCAGCAGACGGTCATTGCCTTAGACTCCGGCAGGATGCTTCTTCTGTGGTTGCAGGAGGAGAGGCAGGAAGCCTGGGCGCAGGGGCAGGAGGGTTGAGAGATCTGGCCTGAGGGCTTCCAGTTTCTCAAAGGAGAGTGAGCCATGCCCATTAGCTGAGGAAGGCAGGGGAGTTTGTGCAGCTAGAAGACAGTATGAAATAGCCATCTCAGGGAAGAGGAAAACAAACTTTCTAGGAAAGGTTGGTAGGATTGCCAGGTATGAGGAGTGCTCATTTGAGGTTTGTGGTCATGAATTTATTTATTTATTTTTATTTTAGTATTATTATTATTTTTTGAGACAGAGTCTTGCCCCTGTTGCCCAGGCTGGAGTGCAGTGGCACAATCTCGGCTCACTGCAACCTCCACCTCCCGGGTTCAAGTGATTCTCCTGTCTCAGCCTCCTCAGTAGTTGGGATTACAGACGTCTGCTACCATGCCCAGCTAATTTTTGTATTTTTAATAGAGACGAGGTTTCTCCATGTTAGTCAGGCTGGTCTTGAACTCCTGACCTCAGGTGATCCACTCTGCTTGCCCTCCCAAAGTGCTGGAATTACAGGCGTGAGCCGTGCGTGCCTGGCTGGGTCATGAATTTAAAAAACAACCCGTCAACAGTGCTGTGTGCTTTTCTGCAGCATCTGCAGCTGCTCTGGCACTGGCCTGAAGAAGGTGAGGGTTGGGTTTTGGAAGAGTTGGGATTTAGCCAGGTTTACATGATGGTCAGAGAGGGGCAGGTTTATTGAGGGTTTCAGCCAGGGAGTGACAGTCATGGTGGAGCGTGGGATCTACTCGGGGTTAGAAGGGAAGCAAGCACATGAGTGGGTGACAGTGAAAAAGGTGATACTGAAAGAGGACTGGAGGCTCTGATGGAGCATGGCATGGAGGGGAAGCTAGAGCCCATGATAACTGAGTTGAAGTGACTGGGAGATGAGTGCAAGAAACTGCAAGTGAGGGAGCATGGGGTGTTCCCTGATGGCATCAGCCGGGCAAGGGTTTTGAAAGTGGAGGAGGAGAAATGGCTCAGAAAGTAACTGAATGAAAAGGAGGGTGCCCACATCCCCTCCTGGCCTTTCCAGGATGTTTCTCCCTACATCTCCCAGAGCAGTTCTCTCTCGTCAGGTTGCCTGAAAAAGCCCACGACTGTAGGGACCAGCTCCACAGGGTCGGTGGGTCTCTCCCCGTGTGCGGCGATGAGAGAGTGTAGAAATAAAGACACAAGACAAAGAGATAAAATAGGCAGCTGGGCCCGGGGGACCACTACCAACAATGCGCGGAGACCGGTAGTGCCCCCGAATGTCTGGCTGCTCTGTTATTTATTGGATACAAAGCAAAAGGGGCAGGGTAAATAATGTGAGTCATCTCCAGTGATAGGTAAGGTCACGTGGGTCACGTGTCCACTGGACAGGGGGCCCTTCCCTGCCTGGCAGCCGAGGCAGAGAGGAGACAAAGAGAAAGACAGCTTACGCCATTATTTCTACATATCAGAGACTTTTAGTACTTTCACTAATTTACTACTGCTATCTAGAAGGCAGAGCCAGGTGTACAGGATGGAACATGAAGGTGGACTAAGAGCGTGACCACTGAAGCACAGCATCACAGGGAGATGGTTAGGCCTCCGGATAACTGCGGGAAAGCCTGACTGGTGTCAGGCCCTCCACAAGAGGTGGAGGAGCAGAGTCTTCTCTAAACTCCCCCGGGGAAAAGGTGACTCCGTTTCCCGGTCTGCTAAGTAGCGGGTGTTGTTCCTTGACAACTTTTGCTACCGCTAGACCACGGTCCGCCTGGCAACGGGCATCTTCCCAGATGCTGGTGTCACCGCTAGACCAAGGAGCCCTCTGGTGGCCCTGTCCAGGCATAACAGAAGGCTCGCACTCCTGTCTTCTGGTCACACCTCACTATGTCCCCTCAGCTCCTATCTCTGTATGGCCTGGTTTTTCCTAGGTTATGATTAGAGCAGGGATTATTATAATATTGGGATAAAGAGTAATTACTACCAACTAATGATTAATGATATTCGTATATAATCATATCTAAGATCTATATCTGGTATGACTATTCTTGTTTTATATTTTATTATACTGGAACAGCTCGTGTCCTTGGTCCCTTGCCTCGGTGCCTGGGTGGCTTGCCGCCCACACACGACAACTTGAGTGGCTTCAGTTTTAGGCCAAATCAGGCCATTTTCAACTTTGTTTCGCCTTACAGCCTGATCCACAGCCTGGCTCTGACTGCACTGCACAGGTGGTAGTAATGTGTCTTCTAGAACAAGCACCTACGGGCACACAGGAGTCAGATCCCTAGACAGAAGGCCTGGTGTTTTCTCCTGTAAACTGCATTCCCTCCCTCATTTGTTTATTCAAATGTGTTAAGCACTACTGCATGCCAGGCCTATTTGCTTTATTTTCTTTACCTCTCTCAGCCACCCTGAGGGGAGGGATTATTTTTTATTTATTTCATTTTTATTTTGTAGAGACAGGGTCTCACCATATTGTCTAGGGTTGTCTCGAACTCCTGGGCTCAAGTAATGGGGGGAGGATTATTACGCTCATTTTTACAAATGAGGAAGTAAAAGCTCAGAGAGCTGAAAAACTTTGCCAAGGTCATATAGGGTCTATCTGAGTCCAAGGAGACTCACTATCCAGATAGGGAAAGAATCAGGTAGGGAAGTAATAAAATACAAGTCGTTGTGCAAAGTTTTAAGGGAACATGGAAGTTAGAGAGATTACTCCTGTTATGGGAAAAGAGGTGGGGTGCATGTGAGTTAGACTTCCAGGATTAGTAGAAATTGACATAGGGAGCTG
>NW_026653615.1:0-11838 GCF_009828535.3 Hylobates moloch | reverse complement strand
TGCAGGAATAAACAAAGAGCACTCAAATGAGAACAAGCAAAGTTACTCAGAGTTTGCCATAGAAGGGGGTCAGCAACCATCACCTGCATTTGGCAGAGCCTTAAGGGTAGGGCGAAGTGAGGGAAAGCTCACTCGTTCTTTCTTTTTCTTTCTTTCTTTCTTTCTTTCTTTCTTTCTTTCTTTCTTTCTTTCTCTCTCTCTCTTTCTCTCTCTCTCCTTCCTTCTTTCTTTTCTTTTTTCTTTATTTGACAAGGCATGGCTCTGTTGCTCAGGGTGGAGTGCAGTGGCACAAACACAGCTCACTACAACCTCTGCCTGCCTCCCAGGCGCAAGCCATTCTCCCACCTTAGCCTCCTGAATAGCTGGGACTACAGGCATGCACCACCACGCTCAGCTAATTTTGTTTATTTTTTGTAGAGATGAGGTTTCACCATGTTGCTCAGGCTGGTCTTGAACTCCTGGGTTCAAGCAATCCACCCTCTTCGGCCTCCCATAGTGTTGAGATTACAGGTGTGAGCCACTGTGCCCTGCCTATTTTTTTTCCTTCCTTCCTTCCTTCCTTCCTTCCTTCCTTCCTTCCTTCCTTCCTTCCCTCCCTCCTTCCTTCCGTCTTTCTCTTTCTCTCTCTCTCTTTCCTTCCTTCCTTCCTTCCTTCCTTCCTTCCTTCCTTCCTTCCTTCCTTCTTTCTTTCTTCCCTTTTTTTTCAGAGTTTGACTCTTGTCACCAGGGCTGGAGTGCAATGGCGCGATCTTGGCTCAACGCAACCTCTGCCTCCCGGGTTCGTGTGATTCTCCAGCCTCAGCCTCCTGAGTAACTGGGATTACAGGCATGTGCCACCACGCCCAGCTAATTTTGTATTTTTAGTAGAGATGGGGTTTCTCCATGTTGGTCAGGCTGGTCTCGAACTCCTGACCTCAGGTGATCTGCCCACCTTGGCCTTCCAAAGGGCTGGGATTACAGGCATGAGCTACGGCGCCCGGCCCTGTTTTCACTTTCTTTCTTTCTTTTCTTTTTTTTTTTTTGAGACAACATCTCACTTTGTTGCCCAGGCTGGGGTGCAGTGGTATGGTCTCAGCTCACTGCAACCTCTGCTCCTGGGTTCAAGCAATTCTCCTGCCTCAGCCTCCCAAGTAGCTGGGATCACAGGCTCCTGCCACCACACCCTGCTAATTTTGTATTTTTAGTAGAGATGGGGTTTCACCATGTTGGCCATGTTGGTTTTGAACTCCTGACCTCCAGTGATCCACCTGCCTCAGCCTCCCAAAGTGTTGGGATTACAGGCGTTAGCCACCATGCCTGGCCTATTTTCACTTTCTTAATAGTATCTTTGGAAGTGCAAACATTTTGAACTTTGAAGAAGTCTAATTTATCAATTTTGTGTCCTATCTATAGATCTATACACACAGACATTTCCTGATTTGCAATGGTTCAACCTAACAATTTTTTGACTTTACCATGGTATGAAAAACATATACATGCAGTAGAAATCATACCAAGTAACCATAAAACCATTCTGTTGGCCAGGTGAGGTGGCTCGCACCTGTAATCCCAGCACTTCGGGAGGCCGGAAGCAGGCAGATCACCTGAGGTCAGGAGTTCAAGACCAGCCTGACCAACATGGAGGAACCCCATCTCTACTAAAAATACAAAATAAGCTGGGCATAGTAGTGCATGCCTGTAATCCTAGCTACTCATGAGGCTGAGGCGGGATAATCACTTGAACCCGGGAGATGGAGGTTGTGGTGAGCCGAGATCATGCCATTGCACTCCAGCCTGGGCAACAAGAGTGAAACTCTGTCTTAAAAAAAAACACCACACACACACAACAACAACAACAACAACAACAAATCCTGGCTAACACAGTGAAACACTGTCTCTACTAAAAATACAAAAAATTAGCTGGGCATGTTGGCTCCTGTAGTCCCAGCTACTCGGGAGGCTGAGGCGGGAGAATCGCTTGAACCTGGGAGGCAGAGGTTGGGAGGTTGCAGTGAGCTGAGATTATGCCACTGCACTCCAGCCTGGGCAACAGAGCGAGACTTCGTCTCGAAAAAACAAAACAAAACAGAACAAAACAAAAAACAAACAAACAAAAAAAAACATTCTGTTTTTCACTTTCAGTACAATATTCCATAAATTACGTGAGACATTCACCACTTTATTTATTTATTTATTTATTTTTATTTATTTATTTATTTTTTGAGACGGAGTCTTGCTCTGTCGCCCAGGCTGGAGTGCAGTGGTGCAATCTCAACTCACTGCAAGCTCCGCCTCCCAGGTTCACGCCATTCTCCTGCTTCAGCCTCTCCGAGTAGCTGGGACTACAGGCACCCACCACCACGCCCAGCTAATTTTTTGTATTTTTAGTAGAGACAGGGTTTCACCATGGTCTCGATCTCCTGACCTCGTGATCCGCCCACCTTGGCCTCCCAAAGTGCTGGGATTACAAGCGTGAGCCACCGCGCCTGGCCTTCACCACTTTATTATAAGATAAGCTATGTGTTAGATAATGTGGCCCAACTGTAGGCTAATGTATGTGTTCTGAGCACATTTAAAGTAGGCTAGGCTAAGCTATGATGTTTCATAGGTTGTGTACTAAATGTATTTTTAACCTGATTATTTTCAGCATATGATGGGTTTGTTGGGGTGTAACCCCATCATAAGTAGACGAGCATCTGCATATAATTTTTTGTGTGTGCATATATTTTTAAAGTCTCACTGACAGAATTTGCTAATGAATTAGATTTCGGGTAGCAAAGAATTAAGAATGATTCCAGTGGTTTTGGTCAAGCAAGCATCTAAGATGGGGGAAGGCTACAGAAGCAGGAAGTTGGGGATGGGGATCAGGAGCTCTGTTGTGGGTGCACGGAGTTTGAGCTTGTCTGTTGAAATCCGTGTGGAAGTGCTGAAAGGCAGGTGGAATCTGGAGTTCAGAGTCATTTGATAGATCATGTGGATGGGTGAGGTGGCAGAAGACCAACAGGGGTGGGAGAGTGGACTGAAAGGAGGAGAGAATCGAGGCCTGCCCAGGGCATCTGCACTTAGAGGTTAAACAATGAGGTAAACCCAGCAGGAAGATGAGAAGGAGTGGCCAGCGAGGTGCAGTTAATCTTCCTGAATGTTAGTTTCCTTGTAATAACTAGGCAGCAGTCGTTAATAGTACTTCCCTCATAGCGTGATGGTGAGGTTCCTGGAATGTGCACTAAAAGTGCTCAGAGCAGTGCCTTGCACATAGGAGCTGCTCAGCGCATTAGCTAAAAATGAGAATCTTCTCTAAACCTTCTGAAGAATTGTCAAACCTTGTCTGCTGGCCTTAGCTATCAGGTGAGAGCATCTATAGAGAAACTTGGAGCCCACCTCAGCCAGGTGGCCTGGGCACTGTAGGATGCCAGCTGCTCAGGGGGAAGACTACTGCCCACAGCCTGGTACCATCAGGCTGGCCGAGGCACATCGCCAAGCCAGCAGGTTTGTGCAACAGACTTGGCTCCCAAAAGGGAGGCCCAGAAGGCCCAGAGACCCTCAGGGATAGGGCCTGGCTGAAGACTGTGATTAAGGAGGTAAGGGTTTCGAGTCTGGTAATTTTGCTATTAAACAGAAATGTGACTTCATTTACACTCCTGAGTCTCGAAGCCTGGACTTAAAGATTAATCCCCAGTGGGTGAGGCTGGGTACCAGGACTGGCTACATAATTTGCAGAGCCCACTGAAAATGGAAGTGTGGATCTCTTGGTCATGTGTCATGAGGGATGTCAAGGCAGTTATAGCAGAGCATTAAGCCAAGTGTGGGGCCCTTAGCACCAGGGCCCTCTGTGACTGCACAGGTCATAGGTCCATGCAGCTGGCCCTGTCTGGCCCTGTCTGGTTTCCATTCACAACGATGGGGGAGGAGAGAGTCTGGAAGGTTGAAGAGGGAGGCACTAGACACTCGTGGGTAGAGAGACCGCTCTGGCTGCAGTGTGAAGAGTGGGTCACGGTGAGCAGGGGTGCTCGGGGCTGTTGGAGCTTCATGCTGAGATGGGATAAGGTCTGCCCAGATGGGTGGGGAAGGGACAGGAGAGGAGAGGGACCCTCTCTCTGGGGAGGTTGCCCTGCAGCTTTCTGGCCCTCCCTGTTTCCAGCTCAGTTTTTCTGCCTTCTCCTTGGGAATTCTCCTGGGACTGCCATTCTGGGATGTGCATTTTTTTTTTTTTTTGAGACACAGTTTCACTCTTGTTGCCTAGGGTGGAGTGCAATGGCATGATCTCGGCTCACTGCAACCTCTGCCTCCTGCATTCAGGCGATTCTCCTGCCTCACTCTCTGGATTACAGGTGTGCACCACCATGCTTGGCTAATTTTGTATTTTTAGTAGAGACCAACCACCACGTTGGTCAGGCCAGTCTCAAACTCCTGATCTCAAGTGATCCACCCTCCTCGGCCTTCCAAAGTGCTGGGATTACAGGCATGAGCCACTGTGCTCAGCATGTTCTTTTATCCATTCCCTTTGGTAGAGAGGGAAGCTTCCCCACTGGTGTGGGGGCTGAGAGCAGATTCTCCCCATCGACAGAAACGTAGACACCACAACCGCTCCCTCATGGCACCATTGCTATCCCTTCGGGAACTGCGGCTTGGGGTGTCCTGTTGAGTCACTTCACACCCAGCCTCTCACTGGCATTGACTGTCTATGACATTCAAAGGCAGAAAAAGTACAATATGACTTTATTTCTTAATTTAATGTTCATGAGACAAGAATTGAACAATAGAACTTTTAAAAAGCTCTAGACAACCTCTGTCTTATTTCTTTATTATTTTTTATTTTTCAGATAGGGTCTCACTGTGTTGCTCAGGCTGTAGCACAGTGGCGCGATCTCTGCTCACTGCAACCTCCACCTCCTGCCTCAGCCTCCCAAGTAGCTGGGACCACAGGCGGGCACCATCGTGCCTGGCTAATTTTTTATATTTTTGGTAGAGATGGGGTTTCATCATGGTACTCAGGCTGGTCTTGAACTCCCGAGCTCAAGTGATTTGCCGCCATGGCCTCCCAAAGTGCTGGCATTACAGGTTTGTGACACTGCCGCTGGCCAATACAACCTTTTTTTTCTTTTTTGAGCCGGAGTTTCACTCTTGTTGCCCAGGCTAGAGTGCAGTGGCATGATCTTGGCTCGCAGCAACCTCCACCTCCCAGCTCAAGGCATCCTGCCACCTCAGCCTCCTGAGTAATGGGGACCATAGGCATGTACCACCACTCCCAGCTAATTTTTTGTATTTTTAGTAGAGATGGGGTTTCACCATGTTGCCCAAGGGTCTCCAACTCCTGGGCTCAAGTGATCCTCCCACCTAGGCATCCCAAAGTGCTGGGATTACAGGCATGAGCCACTCTGCCTGGGCAAAAATTTTAAAGAAAAAAATAATGAGAACGGTGTCACCAAAACTTTGGCATAAGGAACCTAGATACTGAGCAACTAAGCATTCCTCTCAGATGCCCAGGGCACAGGGAACAGATGAGGCATTTCAGTCTCCATAAAATGGGGAGCACAGCTGCAGGAAGGGCAATGGTCATAAGCCCTTAGTAGACCCCTCCCCGCCTAGGCACTTAACCACCTGCCCACATCACTGCAGTCCCACCTGTCCAGGGGAACAAGAACGTCAGAAGACAAGAAACGATTCTTGAATGGTGGAATTTCAGGCACCATGGTTATCATAATATGTGTTGTGTTCATGGGTGTGTGATGGCGGCAGAGGGGTCTTTGTCTCCTACCTGGGACGAGATTAGTGTTGCCTCTACTTACCATAAAATGGGTCCCCCCAGGATATTAAATCCAGCTTGTGAAAGATCTCTGTGTTAAATTGACCCACTCAATTCAACGATGAACCACAAGCACTGTGATATGTGAGTAGGGCCCTTTCTGCAAAGAGCTCACAGGCCAGTGCAAGAGTAAGAAAGCAGAGTTTTGAGGCAGGAGTGTCCCCTGACACGGAGGACAAGCATGGAAGACTTTGGTGGCTTGGAAGAAGTGAGCTGGGCCAGCCTGGAGGTGAGGGAGGGTTTCCAAGAAGAGGTGACTTCTGAGTCCTGAAAGGTGCATCTCTATGTAGGAGTGAAAGTGGTGGTGGTCTCCAGGCAAAGAGCAATTTCAAGGTCAATTGGCTTGTGATTGGAGGACCTTCTGCTTGGACTCTGGATCCCACGACTCGAGCAGGTTCAAGGCCTCCATTTCAGCGAGTATCCTGCTTTTCTCTGCACTACCATTTTATCCCTTTTATTCTCATTTGCACACAAACATGTTCTGGTATCTCCCTTCAAGAAAGAAAGAAGGAAGGAAGGAAAGAGGGAGGAAGGATGGGAGGAAGGAAGGAAGGAAGGAAAGAAAGAAAGAAAGAAAGAAAGAAAGAAAGAAAGAAAGAAAGAAAGAAAGAAAGAAAGAGAGGCAGGGAGAGAGAGGGAGGGAGGAGGGAGGGAGCGGACCTCTCTATCAGTTAGGTTCCTGGCAGGAATCATAATCGGCTCAGATGGTTCAACTTATATCAAAGAGGTCTAGGCTGTGTTTCTGGTTATTCTATGAATAAAACCCACTGAGCTAATACTGATTCCCTTTTGACTACCACTGTGGAGTTCAAGCAAGCTGATATAGGTGAAAGGACTTTAAAGAGTTTAAAAAACAATGGTACAACAGAAAATCAACTCAATCCATGAATGATCATTATCATGACTTATATCACAGGTGTGAAAGTATCTCATGGCATTCAGATCCCAGGAATTTTTGTTCCTGGGCTCAAACTCCTGTTGCATTTCCTGCAGGCAGGCAAACAGAGCAAGGGCATTGAAAACATGAATTCAGCTTCAATGAATTTATCTAGAATGGTGCAATCGGAACATCTAGAGACTGTTTTCATTTCACCATACATTCAGATTTTGTCTTTTGTGGTTTTTAGTGTTATTTTTATTTTGACTCATATTTGTGGGAATGGACGCCATAATCCCTTCAATGCTTTGACCCTGGAAAGGACATTACACCATCTTTCATTTCTAGTCACTCCGCATCCCCTTCCAAACAACCTGCCAGAAACAGCTTACAGCCCTCAACTCACTGCCCCAATCCATGTGCATCACCTCTTTCTGTAGCCTGTGATCATTGGGAAACTTCTGGAAAATAATATCCCAGCTATGGAAGTGATTGGCACTGTTCCAGTGTGCTTACTCATGCAGGGCTCAGAGGCTGGGGGCTTTCTGTGTATTGCTCACTTAATCTCTGTGACAACCCTACTCAGGCAATTTTCAGATAAGAACCGTGAGGCTCAGAGAGATAAAGTGACTTGGTTAAGGTCACATTGCAAAGGAGGGTTAGAAGTGAAATTTAAACAATTTCCTGTTCTGCAGCCCTGGCCTTTATGCCATTCTTCATGCTGCTGCCTCTTGGAGGCTGGAACCAGAGGGGGCAAAGAGATGACCTCATTCTGAGTCTTCACTTTATGGAATTATATGTCAATAATATGATACCTCATCTACTCCCAAATCCAGGTTGCCAGATTCTCTGTTCATATTTCACATATATGTGACTATAAATTTAATAGGAAAGGAAGTTTCCTTTAAAAGACCCAGTAGAATATTTAGGTGCCTATGAGGAAATTCAGTCTTGCAAAAGTAAAACGGTGGAACTTTTTTTGTGTTTTTTTGTTTGTTTGTTTTGAGACAGGGTCTCACTCTGTCACCTGGGCTGGAGTGCAGTGGCATGAAGGTGGCTCACTGCAGCCTCAACTTACCAGGCTCAAGTGATCTCCTGCCTCAGTCTCCCAAGTAGCTGGGACCACAGGCACATGCCACCATGCCTGGCTAATTTTTGTATTTTTTTGTAGAGATGGGGTTTTGCCATGTTGCCCAGGCTGATCTTGAACTCCTGGGCTCAAGAGATCCTCCTGCCTTGGTCTCCCAAATTGTTGGGATTACAGATGTGAGCCACTGTGCCCGGCCAAGCACAGACAACTCTTCCAAGATGTTTTGCTATAAACGTAAGCAGAGAAAGGGCAGAAGCTGGAAGGGGATTTGGGAATGAGGGAAGATGTGCTGGCCATTATCCCATCCAAGATCCGTTCACTGTCCATTTGTGTCCCACTCTGGGCCCTGGGAGAGAAACCCTTTTGCACTGCATTGCCGGGGCTCTTCTGGTTACAACACTTCCATATGGGTTCAGCCAAGGGGAGGCAAAGGCAGGAGAACTGAAGGCTGGAGGAAAGAGAGAGCAGGTGTTCTGCCCGTCCCTCTCTGCTTCAGTGCCCCGTCTTGGGCAGGAGCTGTGTCCCCCTCCATGCCTGCAGTTCCTTCCAGGCTGCCCTTTTCTCAATGGCTCCTGGGATGCTATTTCTTCCCTTGGTCCTTTCAGGGCCAGGAGTTGTCACCCTACAAACCTTCATTTGTCTCTGGGTGCTGCAACATCCTTGTTTGTTCCCTTAACTTTGTTAGTGGCCTCTTTGAATCAGTTGAACCATCTGAGAGAATCCTGATTTCTGCCAGCACTCTAACTGATAGAGTGGTCCCTCCCTCCCTCCCTTCCTTCCTTCCCTCCCTCCCTTAAGGGAGATACTAGAATATGTTTGTGTGCAAATCAGAATAACAGGGCAGATGGCTGGGTGCAATGGTTTATGCCTGTAATCCCAGCACTTTGGGAGGCTGAGGTGGGCAGGTTGCTTGAGGCCAGGAGTTCGAGACCAGCCTGGCCAATATGGTGAAACCCCATGTCTACTAAAAATACAGTTAGCCAGGCATGATGGCAACATGCTTGTAATCCCAGCTACTTGAGAGGCTGAGGCAGGAGAATTGCTTGAGTCTGGGAGGTGGAGGTTGCAGTGAGCCAAGATAGCACCACTGCACTCCAGCCTGGGTGACACAGCAAGACTCTGTCTCAAAAAAGAAAAGAAAAGAAAAGAAAAGAATAACAGCAGAAAGGGAGAAAATGATGATGCAGAGAAAAGCAGGATACTCACTGGATCAAAGGTCTTGAGCCTGCTCGAGGGCCTGGGATCCAGAGTCCCAGCAGACGGTCATTGCCTTAGACTCCGGCAGGATGCTTCTTCTGTGGTTGCAGGAGGAGAGGCAGGAAGCCTGGGCGCAGGGGCAGGAGGGTTGAGAGATCTGGCCTGAGGGCTTCCAGTTTCTCAAAGGAGAGTGAGCCATGCCCATTAGCTGAGGAAGGCAGGGGAGTTTGTGCAGCTAGAAGACAGTATGAAATAGCCATCTCAGGGAAGAGGAAAACAAACTTTCTAGGAAAGGTTGGTAGGATTGCCAGGTATGAGGAGTGCTCATTTGAGGTTTGTGGTCATGAATTTATTTATTTATTTTTATTTTAGTATTATTATTATTTTTTGAGACAGAGTCTTGCCCCTGTTGCCCAGGCTGGAGTGCAGTGGCACAATCTCGGCTCACTGCAACCTCCACCTCCCGGGTTCAAGTGATTCTCCTGTCTCAGCCTCCTCAGTAGTTGGGATTACAGACGTCTGCTACCATGCCCAGCTAATTTTTGTATTTTTAATAGAGACGAGGTTTCTCCATGTTAGTCAGGCTGGTCTTGAACTCCTGACCTCAGGTGATCCACTCTGCTTGCCCTCCCAAAGTGCTGGAATTACAGGCGTGAGCCGTGCGTGCCTGGCTGGGTCATGAATTTAAAAAACAACCCGTCAACAGTGCTGTGTGCTTTTCTGCAGCATCTGCAGCTGCTCTGGCACTGGCCTGAAGAAGGTGAGGGTTGGGTTTTGGAAGAGTTGGGATTTAGCCAGGTTTACATGATGGTCAGAGAGGGGCAGGTTTATTGAGGGTTTCAGCCAGGGAGTGACAGTCATGGTGGAGCGTGGGATCTACTCGGGGTTAGAAGGGAAGCAAGCACATGAGTGGGTGACAGTGAAAAAGGTGATACTGAAAGAGGACTGGAGGCTCTGATGGAGCATGGCATGGAGGGGAAGCTAGAGCCCATGATAACTGAGTTGAAGTGACTGGGAGATGAGTGCAAGAAACTGCAAGTGAGGGAGCATGGGGTGTTCCCTGATGGCATCAGCCGGGCAAGGGTTTTGAAAGTGGAGGAGGAGAAATGGCTCAGAAAGTAACTGAATGAAAAGGAGGGTGCCCACATCCCCTCCTGGCCTTTCCAGGATGTTTCTCCCTACATCTCCCAGAGCAGTTCTCTCTCGTCAGGTTGCCTGAAAAAGCCCACGACTGTAGGGACCAGCTCCACAGGGTCGGTGGGTCTCTCCCCGTGTGCGGCGATGAGAGAGTGTAGAAATAAAGACACAAGACAAAGAGATAAAATAGGCAGCTGGGCCCGGGGGACCACTACCAACAATGCGCGGAGACCGGTAGTGCCCCCGAATGTCTGGCTGCTCTGTTATTTATTGGATACAAAGCAAAAGGGGCAGGGTAAATAATGTGAGTCATCTCCAGTGATAGGTAAGGTCACGTGGGTCACGTGTCCACTGGACAGGGGGCCCTTCCCTGCCTGGCAGCCGAGGCAGAGAGGAGACAAAGAGAAAGACAGCTTACGCCATTATTTCTACATATCAGAGACTTTTAGTACTTTCACTAATTTACTACTGCTATCTAGAAGGCAGAGCCAGGTGTACAGGATGGAACATGAAGGTGGACTAAGAGCGTGACCACTGAAGCACAGCATCACAGGGAGATGGTTAGGCCTCCGGATAACTGCGGGAAAGCCTGACTGGTGTCAGGCCCTCCACAAGAGGTGGAGGAGCAGAGTCTTCTCTAAACTCCCCCGGGGAAAAGGTGACTCCGTTTCCCGGTCTGCTAAGTAGCGGGTGTTGTTCCTTGACAACTTTTGCTACCGCTAGACCACGGTCCGCCTGGCAACGGGCATCTTCCCAGATGCTGGTGTCACCGCTAGACCAAGGAGCCCTCTGGTGGCCCTGTCCAGGCATAACAGAAGGCTCGCACTCCTGTCTTCTGGTCACACCTCACTATGTCCCCTCAGCTCCTATCTCTGTATGGCCTGGTTTTTCCTAGGTTATGATTAGAGCAGGGATTATTATAATATTGGGATAAAGAGTAATTACTACCAACTAATGATTAATGATATTCGTATATAATCATATCTAAGATCTATATCTGGTATGACTATTCTTGTTTTATATTTTATTATACTGGAACAGCTCGTGTCCTTGGTCCCTTGCCTCGGTGCCTGGGTGGCTTGCCGCCCACACACGACAACTTGAGTGGCTTCAGTTTTAGGCCAAATCAGGCCATTTTCAACTTTGTTTCGCCTTACAGCCTGATCCACAGCCTGGCTCTGACTGCACTGCACAGGTGGTAGTAATGTGTCTTCTAGAACAAGCACCTACGGGCACACAGGAGTCAGATCCCTAGACAGAAGGCCTGGTGTTTTCTCCTGTAAACTGCATTCCCTCCCTCATTTGTTTATTCAAATGTGTTAAGCACTACTGCATGCCAGGCCTATTTGCTTTATTTTCTTTACCTCTCTCAGCCACCCTGAGGGGAGGGATTATTTTTTATTTATTTCATTTTTATTTTGTAGAGACAGGGTCTCACCATATTGTCTAGGGTTGTCTCGAACTCCTGGGCTCAAGTAATGGGGGGAGGATTATTACGCTCATTTTTACAAATGAGGAAGTAAAAGCTCAGAGAGCTGAAAAACTTTGCCAAGGTCATATAGGGTCTATCTGAGTCCAAGGAGACTCACTATCCAGATAGGGAAAGAATCAGGTAGGGAAGTAATAAAATACAAGTCGTTGTGCAAAGTTTTAAGGGAACATGGAAGTTAGAGAGATTACTCCTGTTATGGGAAAAGAGGTGGGGTGCATGTGAGTTAGACTTCCAGGATTAGTAGAAATTGACATAGGGAGCTG
>NW_026653614.1:0-11849 GCF_009828535.3 Hylobates moloch | reverse complement strand
TGTTTGGCTGGGTGTCAGCAGCGGTGGCTGCAGAACAGCGGATTTTCATGAGACCACCAATTCAGCTGTCTGATAGTTCCTCTGGAAGTTTTGTCTCAGAGGAGTACCTGGCCCAGTGAGGTGTCAGTCTTTCCCTTTTGGGGGGGTGCCTCCCAGTTAGGCTGCTCAGGGGTGAGGGACCCACTTTAGGAGGCAGTCTGTCCGTTCTCAGATCTCCAGCTGCGTGCTGGGAGAACCACTACTCTCTTCAAAGCTGTCAGTCAGACAGGGACGTTTAAGTCTCTGGAGATTCCTGCTGACTTTTTGTTTGTCTGTGCCCTGCCCCCAGAGGTGGAGCCTACAGAGGCAGACAGGCCTCCTTGAGCTGTGGTGGGCTCCACCCAGTTCGAGCTTCCTGGCTGCTTTGTTTACCTAAGCAAGCCTGGGTAATGGCGGGCGCCCCTCCCCCAGCCTCCCTGCCGCCTTGCAGCTTGATCTCAGACCGCCGTGCTAGCAATCAGCGAGACTCCGTGGGCATAGGACCCTCCGAGCCAGGTGTGGGATACAATCTCCTAGTGTGCCGTTTTCCAGGCCCGTTGGGAAAGCGCAGTATGAGGGTGGGACTGACCCGATTTTCCAGGTGCCGTCTGTTACCCCTTTCTTTGACTAGGAAAGGGAACTCCCTGACCCCTTGCGCTTCCCGAGTGAGGCAGTGCCTCGCCCTGCTTCGGCTCGCGCACAGTGCGCTTCACCGACTGTCCTGCACCCACTGTTTGGCACTCCCTAGTGAGATGAAACCGGTACCTCAAGCAGAAATGCAGAAATCACCAGTCTTCTGTGTCTCTCGGGCTGGGAGCTGGAGACCGGAGCTGTTCCTATTCGGCCATCTTGGCTCCACCTCAAATCGGCCTCTCCTCTTAATACCATTATATTGGGAATAAAGTTTCAACATGTGAATTTGGAGATAGGCACCAACTTTCAGACCACAGCTTATGTGATGCTAGGTTTTGGGAATATAGCAATTAATAAATCAGACTTCACCCTTGCTCTCATGGACTTTATGGACTGGAAACAGCTTTCGTTTCCAAACTGTCTAGACCTGCCTGGCCATCCAAAGCAGCCAACCACGTTTTTCTTTTGCCTCACTCCTAGGAACCTGCTTCCGTCTGCTTGGTTTGATGAACCATACAGAAGTCACTTTTACCGAACATGGTTCCAGGTGTTCCTTTCATCTTGTCTTGGCAAAAAATATCACTAACACTATGTTTGTCATAATAGCCTCTGACCACTGACAGAAAACATTGCATCTGAGGTAAGAATTACTTATAATTTATCTGGAAACTTTATTACTTATCCATCCCCAATTTCTCTCCATGTCTGAACTTATTTAAAAGGAAAAAGAAGAGAGCTTGAGCTAAAGGAAACATATTTCTTAAGACAATCAGGAAAGGAATCCAAAAGTATATCAAAAAGGAGTGAATTCAATAAGGAGTCAGTAAGTCAATAAGGAGAGAACTTGAGCTAAAGGAAACATATTTCTTAAGACTATCAGGAAAGGAATCCAAAAGTGTGTCAATAAGGAGTGAACCATTAAAACATTAGACTTCAAGCTAGAGGCCTTGAGACCAAATAGAGCGTAGCACAAGTATTAAATGAACACATTAAAACTGCATTATTACTTTTAATGGACAGTTTTGAAAATTTAAGGATTGGATTCTGAGAATAATCCAGATAAGGTTTATTTGAATTTATTAAACTACTAGGAATTAAGCTAAATTCAGAACGTGGGGCCAGGCGCAGTGGCTCACACCTGTAATCCCAACACTTTGGGAGGACGATGCAGGTGGATCGTTTGAGGCCAGGAGTTCGAGACCAGCCTGGCCAACGTGGCGAAACCTCATCTCTACTAAAAATACAAAAAAACTTAGTCGGGTATAGTAGCGGGCATCTGTAGTCCCAGCTACGTGGGAGGCTGAGGCAGGAGAATCACTTGAACCTGAGAGGCTGAGGTGGGAGAATCACTTGAAACCCGGAGGCGGAGGTCACAGTGAGCCAAGATCACTGCCTCTGCACTCCAGCCTACACAACAGAGTGAGACTCCCTCTCAAAAATAAAAAAAATAAATTCAGAATGTGGGAATACCAGAAGTCATCCATCCCTACTTAATTTGTTTTATTTGGTGGACACGTTGTGAACACAAAAGCATGCAAAATAAAGAATTCATAATATTTTTTTAAAAAACATTGCAGCCCTATGTAACATAATTTCACAGGCTGCACCATCTGAACCATAAAGGAAGACCACAGAATCAGTGTAACCTGTTTTAATATCTTTCTGTTTTCAATTGCCACTGACTCTAGGCACATGTTTATCTGTAAAATTTATTACTACTATATTTATTTGGATGCTATGCCAGAGATTTGTTCAGAATGTTAATCTCACGAGCTATAAATACTGCAACAATGGAGGGAGTTCATCTTAGTATAAACTGAATTTTTCCTCTGGTTAGAAACAGTCTCAAGTAATCCCCACATATAAAAATGGCATGTAGAAATTGCCTACAGTTTTATGAGAAAATTTATATTAAAAAGCACAGCAATAAATTAAAGTATTCCTAAGACTGTTTAATGAAGAGGATATCGAGGTGTATCTGGGGTAGTATTAGCTCTACTCAAAAGAACTTGTTCCTGAGGTAATAACTATTTGCAATAATACATTAGGTAAGAGTCTGGGATGGTAGTGTTTCACATCTTGCAGCACTTGTACAGTAGTTCTTGTCTCCAATACCTTGTGATTGGGTCCCTATACTTCAGTTTGTTGAATCAGATTTTATACTTTGTGACCCAGCAGGTGACACTGGTAAACTAAAATAGGCATATACTCTTCACCAGGGCTAAAACAATCCAACATTTGGTAATTCCTAATCAACTGAAAGTGGTCTGTGTAGTATCTTGCAGGAATGCTGGGGCTTAGCCAAGTAGATTTTCAAATAACTTGTGTATGACTCTTTAAGAACCAGTGCTTTTGTTTAAACTGCTTTTTTTCCTAAATGAAAACATTTCTAAAATACTCTGCGTATAGGAAATAATTTAATCCCTTTTTAATTCCTTAGAGTTATTATCAAATATGTAATTATAAATATATATTCAAAGACTAAATAAAATTATGTAAGTATTGAAGCCAGGAAGTCATTCTCTTGAAAAATTGCTAGTATTGAACTGAGTCTTGGTCATTCGCCTCTTTCTCATAAAACTACAAGAAAACAGTGTGCAGCAGTTTGATCTCTTATGGGGTGTGCATGACTACCTTTCTGTGAAATTAATTGGTGAATCAAAATCCAAAGAAGCCTTCTCCTAGGTCATGGCTTTACCTTCCAGAAATCTTTACTTCTAGTATAAGCTGTTTTTTTTGACTTGTCAGTGACATTCTGAACATCATCTGCTATTTCTTAGACCTATAATAATATACCGTAGTTTGTTCTTTCATTGAAACTGTAACTCTTCAGGTTGACAACAAATGTCCTATAGCTGATATGCTTAAAATGTGGTACAGGGATGTACCTAAGGACTACTGAGAGGTAGATGGCTGTCCACACCCCACAGACACACACCAGCAAATACACACACAGGCATTTCTACTCCTACCAAAAAGTCTGCTGTTTTGCTGTTAGTGTTTATAAGTCTCTTGAAAACTACTGAAAATGAAATGACTCTTAGATTCAGAAGACTACAGAGCACGTGACAAGGAAATCAATTATCTTATTGCTCCTGACCTTTGGTGTCAGAGTCCGCTGCTCAGTCCCCACCATTTGTTTCTCTTTCTTTTCTTGTTCTCTGTCCTTTCCACATGACTTCTGTATTTTTCAGATTTTGTACTTTAGAAGATTGACTATTAACAACCCATGAAATTTACTCTCTTGATGAACCAAGCAATCAGTATGAGGGTGTGATCAGCTGTGTGCTCTTTACTATTTTCATTCTTTCTTGTTTCACCAAAGCTATTTCTTTACTATAAGAGGCATTTCCTTTCAGCACTATTTCAGATATTTGAGATTTCTGGGTGTCTGTGAAGCATTCCTCCAGTTTCAAACTCATTCCCTCTTGATATTGTGTATTCATTAAAAATACTTATCAAGTGTCTGCCATGTGCCATGCACTACACTAGGCATCGGGGATAAAATTGAGAGCAAATTAGCTATGATGCCTGCCTTCATGAAGCTACTAGTCCCATTCAAAAGACAGAGAAACAAATATTGGCATTAAATCGTAACACTACATACAGCTCTCTTCCTTTCTAATGCTAACAGTAAAATCAGTAGTACCTAGAGAAGTGACAAGGAGTTGCCACATCTTTGAAACAGCAACTCAGAATTCCTACATTAATTTACAGGATATTTTTGTTTTGTTTTATGTCTATTTTAGCAGAAATGCTAAATGTGAACACTTTTGTGACATCTCTCCTCTGTCTATAACACTTCAAAAGCCACAATTTCCACTGGATTCTCCACAACTAACATACTATTTTGAAACTTTTTGGCTTTTATTTCATTTAATAGCCATAAATCCAGTAGCCATAAATCCAAATATGGCATGACATAAGAACTTCTAGGTCCCATTTTGAGATTGCTTCCTTCAAAATGAGTGTTTTATGTTTCCAATTAAATGTTTTGAATTTGGCTATTACCACATTTCAAGAAAAATGACTACATTTATACATGCCCCTATTTAGAAACAAAAAGAGAATGAATAGTCCTGAATTTGAGTTTAGTGTACCTTTATACATTTATTAGAGAAAAATGAATATGCATGTACATAAACTCTTGCTTTTAACCTATGTATTTCTTTTTTCCCCCACATTTATTACAATTGTCACAGAAATATTTATTTCCAAACATAATTTTAATAAGTTTGTATTTTGTGGTCAAAAAGCAGCTAATAGGTTTTGAAATAATATTTGGAGCATTTTGTAATTATATTTTTGAATGCATGAGAAGCTTGCTGAATTTAAAAGAAGAAAAAAGTCTATAGTACATCTCTGCAAAAAAGCATGTCAATAAAATTGATATATCTTATAGGCAGTTTTAACGCCGCATATTCCTTAATTCTAGAGTTTCTTCAACAATTCAAAAGGTTAATGGAAACACTAGCAGCTTATTAGATTGATTATTAATTTTAAGCCTTTTGAGCAGTAATTGAACCAAAT
Source organism: Hylobates moloch (assembly GCF_009828535.3). Classification (NCBI taxonomy): domain Eukaryota; kingdom Metazoa; phylum Chordata; class Mammalia; order Primates; family Hylobatidae; genus Hylobates; species Hylobates moloch. Next base: position 6,668 of record NW_026653614.1, on the reverse strand, counting down.
AAGTATTTATTGAGCATCTGTTGTATACCTAGGACACACTATTGCTGGGAGTTGTGAATGATGCAGGAAAAGATGTCTGGTATATGACGCACTAAGAAATACAGTGACCGGCCGGGCGCGGTGGCTCACGCCTATAATCCCAGCATTTTGGGAGGTTGAGGCAGGCGGATCACGAGGTCAGGAGATAGAGATCATCCTGGCTAACACGAAGAAACCCCGTCTTTACAAAAAATACAAAAATTAGCCAGGCATGGTGGCATGTGCCCAGAGTCCCAGCTACTCGGGAGGCTGAGGCAGGAAAATCACTTGAACCCAGGAGGACGAGGTTGCAGTAAGCCAAGATCATGCCACTGCACTCCAGCCTGGTGATAGAGTAAGACTCCATCTCAGAAAAAAAAAGAAAAAGAAATACAGTGACCTCAGGTGGGGTGGGGGTGGGGGTGGGATTTAAAATGTACCTGAAGTTTTGGGGTATCTTCTGGATTCTCTTCTAAATCTTTAGCTAGGATTTTTAGATGACCATACTCAATCTGACTTAATTGTGATTCCCATAGTTTTAGTAGCAGTGTAGTTGATGGAAAAAGTATTGGACTTGGATTTGGGAGACCTGAGTTTCAATTGCATTTTTTTATACTTTAATCCTGAGCAAGTCACTTCAACTCTCTGAGCTTCAGTTTCTTCATCTTTAGAAGAGAGAAATTAAAACTTGTACTGCAAACCTCACAGATTGACTGTGATAATCACATAAAACAATGTGCTTTGTGATCTAAAGTTATGTCTATGAATGTAACATTATCTAGTTACTTATTTGTATATTAAAAAATCCATTGTATGAGTTCACCTATGTAACAAACCTTCACATGGACCCCCAAACCGAAAGTATAAGTTTTTTAAAAAGTGCCTTGTAATTGCTTTGGATTATTTACTTAGAATGAAAGAAATGTGAAAATCTCCTGTACTTTTACACAGCCTATTCATTCCTTTTGCAAATTTGAGCAAGCGCTACATATTCTAGAGTCCACGATGGGCTGTACACTGCTTTGTACCATGTACTTTAAAGAAAATACCTAGAGGACTGTTTTCACATTTGAATAATAGTTTCAAGATTTCATTTTCTTCTAATGCACAGAGACACTTGTGTTTCATTGTACCAAATACATACATATTGTTTAAACACGTGAATGGTAAATGACTGGACTAAGGAATACCTAGAAAACTGATAAAGCATTACTTCTGAATGTGTCTGTGAGAGTGTTTGCAAAGGAGACTGGCCTATGAATGGGCCAATTAACTGACCCTCTGCATGAGTGGGCACCATCCAATTGCATGGGGGCCTGAATAGAACAAAAAGGCATAGAAAAGATGAGTTCTTCTTTCTCTTCTGGAGCTGCGGCGCTCTTTGTCTTCTGCCTTGGGACATCAGAACTCCATGCTTTCCAGCCTTTAGACTCCTGGACTTAACCAGTACCTTTCCTGGATTCTTAAAGGGCCTTCAGCCTCAGACTAAGACACCACTTTCTCTGGTTGTGAGGCTTTCAGACTTGGACTGAGCCATCCTACGAGCATCCCAGGGTCTCTAGCTTGCAGACGGCTTCTTGTGGCACTTCTCAACTTCCATAATAATGTGAACCAATTTCCCTAATAAATATCTTATATATCTATCTGTCTACCTATCTATTCATCTATCTCCTATTGGATCTGTCTCTCTGGAGAACTCTTACTAATAAAACACACAAAGTGAATGTGTTATATTTCTCCAAAAGTAGACAAAATGCTACATTTTAAAAGGTTAGGCCTAGTGGTGTTCTCTGCCCACAAGGTTATACTTTGCTACTTAATTGCTAACAAGTTTTCAACTTCGGTCTCTCTTCATTTTTTTATTTTGAAAAATTATGTGCATAATTTATTTTCTATGTTTAGTGAATGTGATAATACTAAGCACTAAGGGTTTTGATGCAAGAGTATAATTTATCCCTCTTCAAGTAACAGAAATAAATATTCTTTGATATCTGTGGACTTCCTTACATTTCCTCTGTCTCTTTTCCTGGTTCTCTCTTTTTTCCTCCTCTTATTGAAGTTTCTCTTTTCTGTATCCATCCACTCCCCTCTCCTCCCAGCCACCCCATGATATGTTCAGATTCATGTTTTCATGTCTTTGCAAGATTTTCTTCCCCTTTTAGAGATTTCTACAGTAAACTTTTCTTTTTGAAATAAGAGCTTAATTAAATGAGATTATCGTCTTGGCAGTGGGGGTTTGCTTTGTTCTACTTGGTTTTGTTTTATGGCCTTAATGGTGAGTCAAGAACATTTAAGTTGGGAAAATGAAAATGAATAATTTCCCCTATCACCATTATCTACAATTTAGTGTTTCCCTACCCAAACATTTCCAATTTCTTTTTTTGGCTGGGGAGAAGAAGAGGAGAGGAAAAGAAAAAGGAAGTAAGATTGAGAAGCTGTGGGGCCAAGGAATGGAACAGAATGTTGCAATGGAATGCTGATTACTCTTCAGCACCATTCTGGGAAGGAAATGCCAAGACCACCCCCATCTCTCAGAATTACTCATCTGAGCTTTGTCCATTTAATTTCCAGTATAGTTTTCATGGTTCTCAGAAGAAGAGGTGAAATATTTCCCCAGGACTCTAACATGATATTGACAGTAGTCATTTTATACTGTTAGGTTGTACCCACGGTGGTATTCTCACTCAAGTAAGGCTGCAGTAGAGAGCTCAGCCTGCTCCACAGGATGACTTTACAGAGGCCTTCATTGAAAGGCTGCCGTGAATCTGACTCTAGCAGAAGACGGCAAAGTCTCAAATCTAGAGTTGCTTTCTAAATAGTTTTTTGCTATTTATTTCACAAACCAAGTGTGATCCTTCATCATGAAAAAAAATTTAAATACTATTTTGAAAAATGATGCATAATTAATTAGCAGAACTTGTATTCTCAAGAATATCTTCTCAGAAGATATGTCATTAATATTTCTCCTAATGTTAACTGAAGACTTTGTCATTTGAGTCCTCAAAGCAAAGACTATTGTATGATTTTGCTAAAATGGATTCTGGTTCAATCTGTCTCACTAGCATTTTACTTTTTCTTTGAGAAGCACACACACACACACACACACACACACACACTCAAAGATATGCTTTATTCCTCCCATATGCCAGAGTAAATCTCTATTTTGAAGGAATATTTAAGTACTAAATTTAAGTCTCACCATCCTCATCAGTCCTGCTGCTCTGACCAGTGCTAGATAACACAACAATGACATGAACTGAAAGTTCCAAAACTCATAAAAACTTCTCCTGGCTGTGACTTACTGTCTCTGACATTTTGATGCTGATATACTGTAGATGAAATCCATAAATGCAATCCTAAATTTCAGGCAGTTGGATTTGTCAGTTTAATTCAAGCATCACCTTAGTTAAAGCTTAACTTACTGTATTTATGCAAAAAGAAAGGAGGAGGATGGAGGCAAAAGACATTTTCATTCTGAAGTAAATATTATCAGAGCTTTGCGGTGTTGTAATCAGTGCATGCAGACTAGTGCTACTCCGAACAGTAAGTTGGAGTTGCAATCTGGCAAAATAAGCCCTTCAAAGCTCATGAGCTTACTGCCATTCACCTGGTGGATTCTCCCCATCACGGAGCTGAGTGAGTCCATTAAGCTTATGTAACACAAGCTTAAAGGTGAAATGGAAAGCTCTTAAAAAATAAACTATTTAAGTTTCTAAATCAGGAGTGTGCATTATGTGCTGAAACTTAAATATGCCAGTAATGCCACATACATTTGTATAATGATAATCACATTCACATTTTAAAGGAGAACATTTAAAAGTAAATTTCCTCCACAGAACTGAAGAAATTCTAAATCAGTATTCTAGCTCTGCTCTGAAAGAACTGAAGGGAAAGGAGCAGTCAGGGAGTGCTGTATGCTTTTCAAGTGCTGTCATCAATTCTTATAAATCCTTAATCTGACTCTTGATGGGCAGGTGAAGAAGAAATTGATTTTTTCAGATGTTTTTGTATAATGAAATACAGAATATAAGAAATGTAAGCATGTACACATATTTTCATAGATGTAAGACCTGATTTATTTTAGTATCCAATTTATTGCACGGAAAACTGTTACAGTACATTCGTTGAAAAGAGAAAAGGGGTGTTAAAACCGTATGTGCAAACTGAGGACATCATCAAACTTACCAAATAGTACTGGAGTTCATTACATGCCCAAACACTTTGAAAAGCAATTTGGGCATAGGTCCATCCCTAGAAGAGCATGGTGAGGTAAAGGATTGTTCCTTTTACTTTCAGAGAGCATGGTTTTTAGTGGACAGTCAGACTCAGTCTGATTCCACCAATCTCTGAAACACCTGGTGCCATTACCCTGTTATAATTAAAATGCCAGTTGAAAAACCAAGAGGAAGACACTGTTGTTTTACAGGTTTATTGTAGCTTTCATAAGTAACTTTGTCACTAATAAAAATTAACCTTTTACTTAATAGATCATGAGTTGCTTTGCTTTTTCTTGGTGAAGGAGATGTCTTCTGAGCTTTCATCTGTTAAAGATTATTTCCTCTTTGGGACTAGACCACTAACTAGTCCTATGGTTGTGAGCGTTTAAGAAAAATGAATAATTTGCTTCAGGGGAAAATTCTTTTTCTTATCCTGTTAAAAAATGGGTTTGAGTTTTGTTCCCCATGACCCAGATTCCCATGACAACAGCAACCGTGACCTTGCCTTAAGGTCTAGGAGCAGAGGAAGCCATCAAACAGAATGAACTCAGATTTCTACTGTTGATTTTTTCAGGTGCATTTTAATGTTTCTGCCTCAGATTTCTCTCTTACAAAACAGATGATTACAACTTTGACAAAGGATGTCTATAGATAGCATTCCTTGTATCAGATCTGTGCAAATAAAAGGACTGATTTTCCCATTGGGATCAGCAGCCAAAAGAGTGACAAAAAAATCAGTTTGTGGCGACTTTGGCAACAAACATACTCCAGGAAATTACTCCAAACCTCACTTTTGTAATGGACTCTAAATTTTCAGCAACTGAAAACCACACTGCACCAGCCAATTGGTAATAAATTTAAAATACCAGAAGATGATTTCAGAGAAAGAAATTGCAGCCATGGAACAACATATTTCTAAGATCAATGGGACATATCTGTCTTACCGGAATAGGATACACTTCTGGAAAATAAAGTAATGATCTTAGAAGGCAGAACAGAGACTCTTTTTAATATCTTCCTCCTACTTCATCTTAAAGGAATAGGATAAGAGTTAAATGTTGTAGGTTTCTTGGAGGTTTTAAGATGGAAGACAAAAAATTGCATTTATAATTTAAATCTTCCTGACTCTCAAATCTTTTGAATTTATGAAAAATGCATAGCATTTATATCTGCTTAATGTACTATATTTATAGCTCGTGTATTTGAGAAATTCCCGTTAAAATAGTTTGTACTTCTTTATATGATACAGACACAATAGGCAACCATTTAACAAATGAAAAGAAAATACTTCCTGTTTGCCCAGTGTAAGTAAAATTAACATTGATAGACCTTGTAACAGGTCAATAAACCAAAGTTTTAGCAGTAAGTAGAGCAAGGAGATTTCAAAGTCAAGAATCCTTTTGGGAAAATACCATGCTTTTTCTTTAAAATTTTAATCACAGGAAGACAAGAGTGTTCTTATTTACCCCATCGTTTTCACAAAAGAATTTTGAAAGAGAGGAGACATTTGGGAAAACTAAAGGGATATCTTTGTTTGTATAGACTAAAATCAACATGTTTTTCCCAAAAGTTTATAAGTGATCATTTGTGTAGATTACCCTGCATAAGCTAATTCCATACAGCAGTAAACGGGCAGGTGAGCTCTTACATGCTAGCCATATTCCTTAGTAGTTTATGCCATTCATTCATTCCTTCCTTCATTCATTCATTCTACAAATATTTATTCAACCTTTACAATATTGGGCACTTTGCTAGAGAGGAGGGATATGAAGGAAAAATAGGCCATATCCATGTCCCAGAAAAGCTCACAGTCTGATAGATGAGAGACACTAGAGGGAAAATTTACATTGTTTATTCCAAACTGATGAAATTAAGGCTTTCGAAGTTCAAATTTGCCCCTGGAGAATACAAAGTAGAATCATGGATCAAAGACCACCTTGAGAAATTCATTAATAAGTAGAATGTTCTCAACACTCAATTTTGAAATTTGAAGGAAAACAGAATGAGCCCCATACAACCTGAGCAAATTCTCTGAGCAAAGAGCAACTACAGCCAGTACTGATCCATCTAATTCCAGGATTACAGGAGATCCCAAGAGAAAGGGGAGGTTTGTTTTAAGTGGGATTTTGCTACATGAGAATTGCCTGAAGCCTTGTGGGCTCCCTCGCAGAGCTCTTTTCTCCTTACAGAAGTATTTGCTATGCCTTTGCTCAAATAGGTTTATTACCTATTTGAACCCTCCAGGTGGTGATATCAGTTACAAAGAATATAGAAATTCTGTGGCAGATTTTTTTTAATGCAATTTCAATTTTTCCAACCTGTTGTGCACTGCATGTAGCTACACATTTGTGGAAATACTGCCACTGAATGAAGTGTTGTAGAGCCTTTACAGACTGCTTATCTGATGCTATTCAAAAAATGGAAACTCTGCTG
>NW_026653613.1:0-11856 GCF_009828535.3 Hylobates moloch | reverse complement strand
GCCTATAGTGGAAAAAGTGGTATCTTCTAATAAAAACAACACAGAAGCATTCTGCGAAACTTCTTTCTGTTCTGTGCATTCAAATAAGAGAGTTGAACTTATTTATTGATTGAGCAGTTCGAAACACTCTGTCTGTGGAAACTGCAAGTGGACATTGAGATGCTAAGGGGCCTATATTGGAAAAAGGAATATCTACAAATAAAACCTACACAGAAGCATTCTGTGAAACTTCTATCTGTTCTGTGCATTCAGCTAACAGAGTTGGAGCTTACTTTGATTGAGCAGTTCTGAAACTCTCTTTCTTTAGAAACTGCTGGTGGACCTTCTGAGCGCTAAGGAGCGTATAATGGAAAAATGAACATCTTCCACTGAAAACTATATAGAAGTATTCTGTGAAATTTCTTTCTCTTCAGTGGATTCAACTAACAGAGTTCAACCTTCCTTTTGATTGAGGAGTTCTGAAACACTCTTTCTGTAGAAACTGCAAGTGGACATTCTGAGCGCTAAGGGGCCTATAGTGGAAAAAGGTTCATCTTCAAATAAAAAGTACGCAGAAGCATTCTGTGAAACTTCTTTCTGTTCTGCGCATTCAACTAACAGAGTTGAAGCTTGCTTTTGATTGATCAATTCTGAAAATCTCTTTCTGCAGAAACTGCAAGTGGACATTCGGAGCAATAACGGGCCTATAGTGGAAAACGAACATCTTCCAATAAAAACAACACAGAAGCATTCTGTGAAACTTCTTTCTGTTCTGTGAATTGAAATAACAGAGTTGAACCTAACTATTTATTGAGCAGATAGGAAACACTCTTTCTGTAGATACTACAAGTGGACATTTTGAACCCAAAGGGGCCTATAGTGGAAAAAGGAATATCTACAAATAAAAACTACACAGAAGCATTCTGTGAAACTTCTTTCTGTTCTGTGCTTTCAACTAAGAGTGTTGAAGCTTACTTTTCATTGAGGAGTTCTGAAACTCCCTTTCGGTAGAAACTGCAAGTGGAAATTCGGAGTGCTACGGGGCCTATATTGGAAAAAGGAATATCTTCAAATAAAAACGACAGAGAAGCATTATGTGAAACTTCTTTCAGTACTGTGCGTTCAACTAACAAACTTGAAGCCTGCTTTTGATTGAGCAGTTCTGAAACTCTCTTTCTGTAGAAACTGCAAGTGGACATTCAGAGCACTAAGGGGACTATGGTGGAAAAGGGAACATCTTCCAATAAAAACTACACAGAAGCACACTGTGAAAGTTCTTTCTATTCTGTGCATTCAACTAAAGGGTTGAACTTTTCTTTTCATTGAGGAGTTCTGAAACACACTTTCTGTAGAAACTGCAAGTGGACATTCGGAGCGCTATGGGGCCTACAGAGGAAAAAGGAATATCTTCAAGTAAAAAGTACACAGAAGCATTCTGTGAAACTTTTTTCTGTTCTTTGCATTCAACTAACAGAGTTGAAGCTTACTTTTGATTGAGCAGTTCTGAAATCCTCTTTCTGTGGAAACTGCAAGTGGACATTCAGAGCACTAAAGGGCCTGTAGTGGATAAAGGAATATCTTCAAATAAAAACTACACAGAAGCATTCTGTGAAACTTGTTTCTGTTATGTCCATTCAACTAAAAGAGTTGAACCTAACTATTGATTGAACAGTTCGGAAACACTCTTTCTGTAGAAACTGCAAGTGGACATTCCTGGCGCTAAGGGCCTGTATTGGAAAAAGCAGTAACCTCTAATAAAAACAACACAGAAGCATTCTGTGAAACTTCAATCAGTTCTGTGCATTCAAATAACAGAGTTGAAGCTTACTTTTGATTGAGCAGTTCTGAAACTCATTCTTTAGAAACTGCAGGTGGACATTCAGAGCGCTAAGGAGCCTATAATGGAAAAAGGAACATCTTCCAATGAAAACTACATAGAAGCATTCTGTGAAACTTCTTTCTTTTCTGTGCATTCAACTAAGAGATTTCAATCTTACTTTTGATTCAGCAGTTCTGAAACTCTCTTTCTGTAGAAACTGCAAGTGGATATTCAGAGCACTAAAGGGCCTATAGTGGAAAAAGGAACATCATCCAATAAAAACTAAGCAGAAGCACGCTGTGAAACTTCTTTCTATTCCGTGCATTCAACTAAGAGAGTTCAACCTTACTTTTGATTGAGGAGGTCTGAAACACTCTTTCTGTAGAAACTGCAAGTGGGCATTCCGAGCGCTATGGGGCCTACAGAGGAAAAAGAAATATCTTCAATTAAAAACTACGCAGAAGCATTCTGTGAAACTTCTTTCTGTTCTGTGCATTCAACTAACAGAGTTGAAGGATACTTTTGATTGAGCAGTTCCGAAACCCTCCTTCTGTAGAAACTTCAAGTGGACATTCAGAACACTAAAGGGCCTATAGTGGAAAAAGGAATATCTTCAAATAAAAACTACACAGAAGCATTCTGTGAAACTTCTTTCTGTTCTGTGCATTCAGCTAACAGAGTTGAATCTTCCTTTTGATTGAGCAGTTCTGAAACACTCTTTCTGCAGAAACTGCAAGTGGACATTTGGAGCGCTAAGGGGCCTATAGTGGAAAAAGGGCTATCTTCCAAAAAAAACAACACAGAAGCATTCTGTGAAACTTCTTTCTGTTCTGTCCATTCAAATAACAGTGTTGAACCTTACTTTTGATTGAGCAGATCTGAAACACTCTTTCTATAGAAACTGCACATGGACATTAGGAGCGCTAAGGGGCCTATAGTGTAAAACGAATATCTTCAAATTAAAACTACACGGAAGCATTCTGTGAAACTTCTTTCTGTTCTGTGCACTCAAATAACAGAGTTGAATCTTATTTTTGATTGAGCAGTTCTGAAACCATCTTTCTGTACAAACCGCAAGTGGACAATCTGTTCCTAAGGGGCCTGTAGTGGTAAAAGGAATATCTTCAAATAAAAACCACACAGAAGCATTCTGTGAAACTTTTTTTCTGTTCTGTGATTTCAACTAACAGTGTTCAACCTTACTTTTGATTGAGTAGTTCTGAAACACTCTTTCTGAAGAAACTGCAAGTGGACATTCCGAGCGCTTAGGGGCCTATAGTGGAAAAAGTAATATCTTCAAAGAAACTACACAGAAGCATTCGGCGAATCTTCTTTCTCTTCTATGAATTCAACTAACAGAGTTGAAGCTAACTTTTGATTGAGTCGTTCTGAAACACTCTGAAGAGACTGCATGTGGACATTCGGAGCAATAACGGGCCTTATTAAGATAACATAAAAAGAAATATGTTCAAATAAAAACTACACAGAAGCATTCTGTGAAACTTCTTTCTGTTCTGTGCATTCAGGTAACAGAGTTGAACCTTACTTTTGATTGAGCAGTTCTGAAACACTCTTTCTGTAGAAACTGCAAGTGGATATTCATAGCACTCTGGGGACAATTGCGGAAAAGGCAATATCTTCAAATAAAAACTACACAGAAGCTTTCTGTGAAACTTCTTTCTGTTCGGTGAATTCAACTAACAGAGTTGAACTTTACTTTTGATTGATCAGTGCTGAAATTCTATTTCTGTTGAAACTGCCAGTGAATATTTGGGGCGCTGAAGGGCCTACAGTGGAAAAAGCAGTATCTTCAAATGAAAACTACACAGAAGCATTTTGTGAAACTTCTTTCTTTTCTGTGCATTCAACTAACAGATTTGAACCTTGCTTTTAATTGAGCAGTTCTGAAAAACTCTTTCTGTAGAAACTGCAAGTGGATATTCAGAGTGCTAAGTGGCCTATAGTGGAAAATGCAATATCTCCAAATAAAAACTACACAGAAGCATTCTGTGAAGCTTCTTTCTCTTCTGGTCATTCGTCTAACAGAGTTGAACTTTACTTTTTATTGAGCAGTTCTGAAACACTGTTTCTGTAGAAACTGCAAGTGGACATTCTGAGCGCTAAGGGGCCTACAGCGGAAAAAGGAATATCTTCAAATAAAATCTACACTGAAGCATTCTGTGTAACTTCTTTCTGTTCTGTTCATTCAACGTACAGAGATGAATCTTACTATTGATTGAGTAGTTCTGAAACACTCTCTCTGTAGAAACTGCATGTGGAAATTCGGAAGGCTAAGGGTCTTACAGTGGAAAAAGTAATATCTTCAAATAAAACTACACAGAAGCATTCTGTGAAACTTCTTTCTGTACTGTGCATTCAATCAACAGATTTGAAGCTTCCTATTGGTTGAGCAGTTCTGAAACACTATTTCTATAGAAACTGCATTTGGATATTAAGAGCACTAAGGGGCCTATACTGTAAAAGGAATATCTTCAAATTAAAACTACACAGAAGCATTTTGTGAAACTTCTTTCTGTTCTGTGAACTCAACTACCAGAGTTGAATCTTGTTTTTGATTGAGCAGTTCTGAAACAATCTTTCTGTAGAAACCGCAAGTGGACAATCTGTGCGCTAATGGGCATGTAGTGGAAAAAGTATTATCTTCAAATAAAAACTACACAGAAGCATTCTGTGAAAGTTTTTTCTGTTCTGTGCTTTCAACTAACAGTTCAACCTTACTTTTGAGTGTGCAGTTCTGAAACACTCTTTTTGTAGAAAGCGCATGTGGACATTTGGAGTGCTTAGGGGCCTATAGTGGAAAAAGGAGTATCTTCAAATAAAATCTACACAGAAGAATTCGGCGAGTCTTCTTTCTCTTCTATGAATTCAACTAACAGAGTTGAAGCATACTTTTGATTGAGCAGTACTGAAACAGTCTTTCTGTAGAAACTGCAAGTGAACATTTGGAGCGCTAAGGGGCCTATACTGGAAAAAGGTAAATCTTCAAATAAAAACTACACAGAAGCATTCTGTGAAACTTCTTTCTGTTCTCTGCATTCAACTAACAGAGTTGAAGCTTACTTTTGATTGAGCAGTTGTGAAACACTCTCTCTGTAGAGACTGGGTGTGGACATTCGGAGGGCTAAGGGGCCTTCAGTGGAAAAAGGAATTCAAATATAAACTACAAAGAAGCATTCTGTGAAACTTCTTTCTGTTCTGTGCATTCAACTAACTTGAGATGAACCTCACTTTTGATTGAGCAGTTCTGAAACACTCTTTCTGTAGAAACTGCAAGTGGACATTCGGAGTTCTAAGGGGCCTATAGTGAAAAAAGGAATATCTTCAAATAAAAATTCCAGAGAAGCATTCTGCGAAACATCTTTCTTTTCTGTGTATTCAACTAACAGAGTTGAACGTTACTTTTCATTGAGTAGTTCTGAAACGCTCTGTAGAAACTGCAAGTGGACATTCGGAGCGCTAAGTGGCCTATAGTGGAAATAGAAATATCTTCAACTAAAAACTACACAGAAACATTCTGTGAAACTTGTTTCTGTTCTGTGCATTCAACTAACAGAGTTGAACCTTACTTTTGATTGAGCAGTTCTGAAGCACTCTTTCTGTAGAACCGGCATGTGGACTTCCCGAGCCCTAAGGGGCCTATAGTGGAAAAGGGAGTATCTTCAAATAAAAACTACACAGAAGCTTTCTGTGAAACTTCTTTCTGTTCTGTGCATTCAACTAACAGGGTTGAACTTTACTTTTGATTGAGCAGTTCTGAAATACTATTCCTGTTGAAACTGCAAGTGGATATTTGGGGCGCTAAACGGCCTACAGTGGAAAAAGAAGTATCTTCAAATGAAAACTACACAGAAGCATTCTGTGAAACTTCTTTCTGTTCTGGTCATTCGTCTAACAGAGTTGAAGCTTACTTTTGATTGAGCAGTTCTGAAACACTCTTTCTGTAGAAACTGCAAGTGGACATTATGAGCGCTAAGGGGCCTACAGTGGAAAAAGGAATATCTTCAAATAAAAACTACACAGAAGCATTCTGTGTAACTTCTTTCTCTTCTGTTCATTCAACGTACAGAGGTGAATCTTACTATTGATTGAGTAGTTCTGAAACACTCTCTCTGAAGAAACTGCATGTGGACATTCGGAGCGCTTACGGGCCTATAGTGGAAAAAGAATTATCTTCAAATAAAAACGACACAGAAGCATTTTGTGAAGCTTCTTTCTGTTCTGTGCATTCAATCAACAGAGTTGAAGCTTCCTATTGATTAAGTCGTTCTGAAACCCTCTCTCTGAAGAAACTGCATGTGGACATTCGGAGAGCTTAGGTGCCTATATTGGAACAAGAAGTATCTTCAAATAAAAACTACACAGAAGCATTCTGTGAAACTTGTTTCTGTTCTGTGCATTCAATTAATAGAGTTGAACCCTACTTTTGATTGAGGAGTTCTAAAACACTCTTTCTGTAGAAACTGCAAGTGGACATTCGGTGCACTAAGGTGCCTGTAGGGGAAAAAGGAATATCTTCATATAATTAAACAGAAGCATTCTGTGAAACTTCTTTCTGTTTTGTGCCTTCAACTAACAGAGTGGAAGATTACTTTTGATTGAGCAGTTCTGAAACTCTCTTTCTGGAGAAATTGCAAGTGGACATTTGGAACGCTAAGGGGCCTTTATTGTAAAAGGAATATCTTCAAATTAAAACTACACAGAAGCATTCTGTGAATCTTCTTTCTGTTCTGTGCACTGAACTAACAGAGTTGAACCTTATTTTTGATTGTGCTGTTCTGAAACAATCTTTCTGTGCAAACTGCAGGTGGACAATCTGTGCGCAAAAGGGCCTGTAGTGGAAAACGGAATATCTTCAAATAAAAACTACACAGAAGCATTCTGTGAAACTTTTTTCTGTTCTGAGCTTTCAACTAACATAATTCAAACTTACTTTTGAGTGAGCAGTTCTGAAACACTCTTTCTGTAGAAACTGCAAGTGGACATCCGGAGCGCTTAGGGTCCTATAGTGGAAAAAGTTGTATCTTCAAATAAAAACTACTCAGAAGCATCCGGCGAATCTTCTTTCTCTTCTATGAATTCAACTAACAGAGTTGAAGCATACTTTTGATTGAGCAGTACTGAAACACTCTTTCTGGAGAAACTGCAAGTGGACATTCTGAGCGCTAAGGGGCCTATAGTGGAAAAAGGAATATCTTCAAATAAAAACCACACAGAAGCATCCTGTGAATCTTCTTTCTGTCCAGTGCATTCAACTAACAGAGTTGAAGCTTACTTTTGATTGAGTAGTTCTGAAGCACTCTCTCTGTAGAAACTGCATGTGGACATTCGGAGGGCTAAGGGGACTATAGTGGGAAAAGGAATATCATCATATAGAAACTACACAGAAGAATTCTGTGAATCTACTTTATGTTCTGTGCATTCAACTGAAAGAATTGAAACTTAGTTTTGATTGAGCAGTTCTGAAATATTCTTTCTGTAGAAACTGCAAATGGACATTCGGAGTGCTAAGGGGCCTATACTGGAAAAAAAACTATGTTCAAATAAAAACTACACAGAAATATTCTGTGAAACTTCTTTCTGTTCTGTGCATTCAACTAACAGAGTTGAAGCTTACTTTTGATTGAGCAGTTCTGAGACACTCTCTCTGTAGAGACTGCATGTGGATATTCGGAGCACTAAGAGGCCTTCAGTGGAAAAAGGAATATCTTCAAATATAAACTATAAAGAAGCCTTCTGTGAAACTTCTTTCTGTTCTGGGCATTCAACTAACTGAGTTGAACCTCAGTTTTGATTGAGCAGTTCTGAAACACTCTTTCTGTAGAAACTGAAAGTGGACATTCGGAGCGCTAGGGGGCCTGCAGTGGAAAAAGGAATATCTTCAAGTAAAAAGTACACAGAAGCATTCTGTGAAACTCCTTTCTGTTCTGTACATTTAACTAAAAGAGTTGAAACTTGCTTTTGATTGAGCATTTCTGAAACACTCTTTCTGTAGAAACTGCAGGTGGACATTCAGAGTGCTAAGGGGCCTAAAATGGAAAAAGGACTATTTTCAAATAAAAACTACACAGAACCTTTCTGCAAAACTTCTTTCTGTTCTGTGCATTCAACTAACAGAGTTGAAACATACTTTTGATTGAACAGTTCTGAAACAGTCTTTCTATAGAAACTGCATGTGGACATTAGGAACGCTAAGGGGCCTATACTGTGAAAGGAATATCTTCAAATTAAAACTACACAGAAGCATTCTGTGAAACTTGTTTCTGTTCTGTGAATTCAACTAACAGAGTTGAACCTTACTTTTGATTGAGAAAAAGGACTATCTTCTAATAAAACTATACAGAAGCATTATGGGAAACTTCTTTCTGTTCTATGCATTCAACTAACCGAATTGAAGCTTACTTTTGATTGAGGAATTCTGAAACACCCTTTCTGTAGAAACTGCAAGTCGACATTCGGAGCTCTAAGGGGCCTACAGTGAAAAAAGGAATATCTTCAAATAAAAAAACCACAGAACCATTCTGCGAAACTTCTTTCTGTTCTGTGCATCCAACTAACAGGGTTGAACTTTACTTTTGATTGAGCAGTTCTGAAACACTCTGTAGAAACTGCAAGTGGCCATTCGGAGGGCTAAGGGTCCTATAGTGGAAATAGAAATATCTTCAAATAAAAACTACACAGAAATATTCTGTGAAACTCCTTTCTGTTTTGTGCATTCAACTATCAGAGTTGAACCTTACTTTTGATTGAGCAGTTCTGAAACACTCTTTCTGTAGAAACTGCATGTGGACCTCCGGAGCCCTAAGGGGCCTACAGTGGAAAAGGCAATATCTTCAAATAAAAACTACACAGAAATTTTCTGTGAAACTTCTTTCTGTTCTGTGCATTCAACTAACAATTGAACTTTACTTTTGATTGAGCAGTTCTGAAGTACTATTTCTGTTGAAACTTCAAGTGGATATTTGGGGCCCTAAAGGGACTACAGTAGAAAAAGAAGTATCTTCAAATGAAAACTACACAGAAGCATTGTGGGAAACTTCTTTCTTTTCTATGCACTCAACTAACAGAGTTTAACCTTACTTTTAATTGAGCAGTTCTGAAACACTCTTTCTGTAGAAACTGCAAGTGGATATTCAGATTGCTACGTGGCCTATAGTGGGAAATGGAATATCTTCAAATAAAAACTACACAGAAGCATTCTGTGAAACTTCTTCCTGTTCTGGTCATTCGTCTAACAGAGTTGAACCTTACTATTAATTGAGCAGTTATGAAACACTCTTTCTGTAGAAACTGCAAGTGGACATTCTGAGCGCTAAGGGGCCTACATTGGAAAAAGGAATATCTTCAAATAAAAACTACACAGAAGCATTCTGTGTAACTTCTTTCTGTTCTGTTCATTCAACTTACGGATGTGAATCTTACTATTGATTGAGTAGTTCTGAAACACTCTCTCTGTAGAAACTGCATGTGGAAATTTGGATGGCTAAGGGTCCTACAGGGGAAAAAAGAATATCTTCAAATAAAAACTACACAGAAGCATTCTGTGAAACTTCTTTCTGTTCTGTGCATTTAATCAAGAGAGTTGAAGCTTCCTATTGATTGAGTAGTTCTGAAACACTCTCTTTGAATATACTGCATGTGGACATTCAGAGCGCTTAGGGGCCTATAGTGAAACAAGGAGAATCTTCAAATAAAAACTACAAAGAAGCATTCTGTGAAACTCCTTCCTGTTCTGTGCATTCAACTAACAGAGTTGAACCTTACTTTTGATTGAGCAGTTCTGAAACACTCTTTCTGTAGAAACTGCATGTGGACATTAGGGGCGCTAAGGGGCCTATATTGTAAAAGGAATATCTTCAAAATAAACTACACAGAAGCATTCTGTGAAACTTGTTTTTGTTCTGTGAATTCAACTAACACAGTTGAACCTTACTTTTGATTTGGCAGTTCTGAAACACTCTTTCTGTAGATACTGCAAGTGGATATTCGGAGAACTAAGGGGCCTACAGAGGAAAAAGGAGTATCCCGTAATAAAAACTATACAGAAGCATTCTGCGAAACTTCTGTCTCTTCTGTGCATTCAACTAACCGAATTGAAGCTTACTTTTGATTGAGGAGTTCTGAAACAGTCTTTCTGTAGAAACTGCAAGTGGACAATCGGAGCGCTAAGGGGCTTATAGTGGAAAAAAGAATATCTTCAGATAAAAACTACACAGAAGCATTCTGTGAAACTTCTTTCTCTTCTGTGCATTCAACTAACAGAGTTCAACCTTACTTTTGAGTGAGCAGTTCTGAAACACTCTTTCTGTAGAAACTTCAAGTGGACATTTGGAGCGCTTAGGGGCCTATAGTGGAAAAAGAAATATCTTCAAATAAAAACTACACAGAAATCTTTTGCGAATCTTCTTTCTCTTCTGTGAATTCAACTAACAGACTTGAAGATTACTTTTGATTGAGCAGTTCTGAAACTGTCTTTCTGGAGAAATTGCATGTGGATATTCTGACCGCTAAGGGGCCTATAGTGGAAAAAGGAATATCTTCAAATAAAAACTACACAGAATCATTCTGCGAATCTTCTTTCTCTTCTGTGAATTCAACTAACAGAGTTGAAGATTACTTTTGATTGAGCAGTTCTGAAACTCTCTTTCTGGAGAAACGGCATGTGGACATTCTGACCTTTAAGCGGCCTATAGTGGAAAAAGGAATAACTTCAAATAAAAGCTACACAGAAGCATTCTGTGAATCTTCTTTCTGTTCTGTGGATTCAACTAACAGATTTGAACCTTAGTTTTGATTGAGCAGTTCTGAAACTCTCTTTCTGTAGAAACTGCAAGTTGACATTCGGAGAGCTAAGCGGCCTATAGTGGAAAAAGGGATATCTTCAAATAAAAACTACACAGAAGCAATCTGTGAAACTTCTTTCTCTTCTGTGAATGCAACTAATAGAGCTGAACCTTAGTATTGATTTAGCAGTTCTGAAACACTCTTTCTGTAGAAAATGCAAGTGGACATTCTGAGCGCTAAGCGGCCAATTGTGGAAAAGGTAATATCTTAAAAAAAAACTACACCGAAGCATTCTGTGAAAATTCTTTCTGTTCTGTTCATTCAAATAACAGACTTGAATTTCACTTTTGATTGAGCAGTTCTGAAACACTCTTTCTGTTGAAACTGCAAGTGGACATTTGGAGCGCTAAGGGACTACAGTGGAAAAAGGGATATCTTCAAATAAAAACTACACAGAAGCATTCTGTGAAACTTCTTTCTCTTCTGTGCATTCAACTAAGAATTGAAGCTTACTTCTGATTGAGCAGTTCTGAAACAGTCTTTCGGTGGAAATTGCAAGTGGACATTCGGAGCGCAAAGGGGCCAATAGAGGAAAATGGAATATCTTCAAATAAAAACTACACAGAAGCATTCTGTGAAACTTCTTTCTGTTCTTTGCATTCAACTGAGTTGAACCTTACTTGCGATTGAAAATTCTGCAACTCTCTCTCTGTTTAAACTGCAAGTGGACATTCGGAGAGCTAAGGGGCCTATAGTGGAAAAAGGAATATCTTCAAATAAAAACCTGACAGAAGCATTCTGCGAAACTCGTTTCTGTTCTGTGCATTCAATTAACAGAGTTGAACCTCACTTTGGATTGAGCAGTTCTGAAACAGTCTTTCTGTCGAAATTGCAAGTGGACATACAAGGCGCTAAGGGGCCTATAGTGGAAAAAGGAATATCGTCAAATAAAAACTACACAGAAGCATTCTGTGAATCTTCTTTCTGTTCTGTGCATTCAACTGACAGAGTTGAACATTACTTATGATTGAGCAGTTCTGAAAATCTCTTTCTGTAGAAAGTGCTAGTGGACATTCAGGGAGCAAAGGGTCCTATAATGGAAAAAGGAATATCTTGAAACTAAAATTACACGGAAGCATTCTGAGAAACATCTTTCTGTTCTGTGCTTTCAACTAACAGAGTTGAAGCTTACTTATGATTGAGCAGTTGTGAAACAGTCTTTCTGTAGAAACTGCAAGTGGATATTTGGAGTGCTA
>NW_026653612.1:0-11863 GCF_009828535.3 Hylobates moloch | reverse complement strand
TCCCTCCCCAACTGCTCAGCCACCCAGCTCCCCAGGAGCTGCCAGTGTCGCCTTCTGCGGACCCTTCAGGCTCTGTTGTCCCACACAAATATTCACGCATTAACCATGCCATTCTGTTCCTTGATTTCACTTAATATTCGTCTTTCTCCTGACTTTTTAACAATGCTGAATAGTTCAGATCTGAAACGCACACACACGCACACACAGCGTGTGGGCCAAAGCACACTGCAGGCCACGATCAGCCAATGGTGCCGGAGAGTGACCTCTGACCTACACTCTCCTGGGCCCAGATAAAGAAGCTGGTGGCACCTTCAAAGCTAAGCAAGCGGATCCACCGCACAGCAAACCCATCCCTGTCTGCGTAAGGTATGTCAGAGCTGAGGGCGTGGCCAGGCTAGCCCCCCACCCATGCTCAATCCCCAAAGAGGAAAACAGGCAAGAGAAAAAAGGCCAGCTGCCCGGCTGGGGACCAAGCCATCCCTCTCCCCCACTCAGTGGTGGCCTCCTCCCCAGCTCCCATCACAGTGGGCAGCACTCAGAGAAGAAGGCACACACAGCCCGGGCCCAGCGTGAGCCTCCTGCCCCCACAGTTCCCAGTGGCCCTGCCAACACAGTGACAGTTCCGACTTTTTCAGGCAGCTCAGGGAAGCACAAAGAGCAACAAAGGGGAATGAGAAACCCTCAGTTCAAATCCTGGCTCTTCCACCTCGGCGACCGGGCCAGGCAGCTGGCCAGCCGGGTGGTTTCCAAACTGAAAGATGTAACCCTTTACTGGAGCGGTTCTCATGAGGCTGCACAGCCCCCTGTGGGACAGTTTTGGTTGACACAACATTTGGGGGGGCCTTAGTGACATTCAGTGGGTGGTTTGGGGACAAGAGCGTGAGCTAGCCTGCAATGCATAGGACATTCTCGCCCTGTCCCAAATCCCACACTACTCAATTCATGAAGGTGTTTATGATGGTGCAAACCTAGAATATGATCCCACTTTACATATAAACAAGAAAGTACTTTTACAGTTTTTTTTTTTTTTTTTTGAGACAGAGTTTCACTCTGTCACCCAGGCTGGAGTATAATGGTATATGATCTTGGCTCATTGCAAACTCAGCCTCCCCGGTTCAGGCAATTCTCCCACCTCAGCCTCCCAAGAAGCTGGGATCACAGGCACCCGCCACCACGTCCGGCTAATTTGTTGGCCAGGCTGGTCTCGAATTCCTGAGCTCAAGTGATCCATCCACCTGCCCTGGCCTCCCAAAGTGCTGGGATTACAGGCGTGAGCCACTGCTCCTGGCCTTATGGTTTTAATATAAAATAAATTTTCCTGGAATGAAACTACTGTGTAAACTTAAGGGAAAATGGACTTTGCTTTATTCAGAACATACCAGAACTCCACTATTTGCAAAAACATCAGTGAAGGCAACCCCCTCTCATTATTTCAGAACTCCCCCTGTCCGCACTTGCAGATGCTGCCTTCACGGTGTTTCCACCTGAGGTCTGAGGATCTGACTCCTCACTACGCTGCCTAGGTTACTAACGTATTAGGATACATAAAATATTATTACCTTCCTCTTATGTCTCTTTATATTGGAGTTCCCACTGTGTTGCCTGTTTCACTGTACACAGGTTAACGCGTTAATATAACAGGTTATATATTTCTATTAACTCTATTAAAGACGGGTAACAATAAAAATAACATCTAGGCTGGGTGTGGTGGCTCAGGCCTGTCATCCCAGCACTTAGGCTGAGGTGGGCGGATCACCTGAGTTCTAGACCAGCCTGACCAACATGGAGAAACCCCGTCTCTACTAAAATTAGAAAATTAGCCGGGCGTGGTGGCACGTGCCTGTAATCCCAGCTATTCAGGAGGCTGAGGCAGGAGAATCACTTGAACCCAGGAGGCAGAGGCTGTGGTGAACCAAGATCGTGCCATTGCACTCCAGCCTGGGCAACAAGAGCAAAACTCCATCTCAAAATAAAATAAAATCCGACACTTCAACTGCACTTACTGTATGCAAGGAACAGTTCTAAGTATTAAGCTGTATTCATTTATCCTCAACAAAATCATCTGTTTACAAAACAAGAGGCGTGGGGTTTAAGAGGACCGGGCGCCGCGGCTTGCCGGAAGCAAGCCCAGAGGCGCACTGGGAGTCACGGGCCTAGGCAGCGTCTCCCCTCGGCCCGGCCACAGCCACGGCCCGGCCACTGCTGCCCTGTCCCTGGAGCAAAGTGATCCCACCCCGTCCAGGGCTCAGCCTCAGGATGGGGGCTCCTAGTCTCCCACAGGGCGAGCAGTCTCCAGGCCCCCTCTTCTTCCTCCCACCACCAACTCCCAAGGATCCAGGCCCCCTCCTCTAGGCTCCTGAAAACAGCTCAAAGCCATGCCCCGGGTGGTCAGGGCTGGGGGAGACCCAGAGGCCCCTCCCCTGAAGCTCTTCAGAAAGCACAGCCCGGCCTGTTCCCTCTCCCTGAAACACCAGCTAATGCACCTCTGCTCAGCTGTGCACTCCCCTCCATGCTCCCTGACCCAGCAACAGCGCGGCTCTGCACAGGGATGCGCGTGGGAGGACCGGCAGGAACTCCGGGATCCCGGTGAGGGAAGCAGTCAGGGTGACTCCACAGGGGTCCACCTCCCCTCTAAGTCCCCCACCAGCCCAAGCTTCTTTGTGCAGCACAGGGCATGGCTGCAGCTCCTCCCGAGTTCAAACACTCTCCAATTCTGCATGGGCCTGGCCCCCAGCACCTCGTGAGGTCTGCACACCTGTGTCCGTCACTACTCTGTGGCCATGCAAACACACAGGCCAACAAGAATGAATGCAGCAGCCGCAGGAGAGGCCGCTTGGCCCGGGACCCCCGTCAAGGCCTCACTGGCGGGGTCCCTCAGCCGCTCCCAGTCTTGCTCTCTGCCTCTCAGTCAAGCGCTGGTGCTGAGGAGCCCAGCCAGTCCCCAGCAGTCCAGCCCCTGCCCCCCCACTCACTGTGTACAGGCGTCGCCGCAGTCTGGCCAGGAGAGGGAAGGAGAGCTCCAGGTCAGGGAACCGACGTGCTGCCGGCATCTCCACGCAGCGGGACCCCCCTGAGCAGTCACTGGGGATCAGGCGGCCTCGGCTCCAGGAGCCTCGCACTCTGCCCAGGAGCCCCCCAAATCCCACACCAGGGGTGGGGAAATGAGGAAGAGCGGGTGCGCTCCTCCGCTCTGCTGCAGGCTCAGCTGGGTTTGCACAGCTGGCCAGTCTGGCGAGGAGCGGAGGAGCTTTCTCCTCACGCTGGCTGCAGCCGGGATCCTCTGTCCTGTTTCTGTCTTCTCTCCAGGGCAGTGGTCACAGTCCAGCCCTACTCCCGGCTTCCCCACCCGACTGCCCGCCTGCCCTCCCTCTTGCCTGCCTCTCTCTCTCTCTCTCCCTCCCTCCCCAGCTGAGCAGCTCTGACACTGGCTGAAAAAGGACCTTTCTGAATCACTGCCAAGAGGGCAGCAGGAATGGGGGGGACTCTTCCTCCCAGCCACCCGCACTGGCCCCCCTGCCTCCCCATACACAAGGCTCCTGTCTCTGGCTTCTACCCCAGCCCTCACAGTTGCAGACAACTCCTGGGACTTTAGGGTGGGGGCTATGTGACTCAAACAGCATGTACAAAGCAGGGCTGTGGACTTCCACATGGGCTTGTGTGGGGACATGGGGACTAACACACAGCCTGAGTGAGAGGCTTGGGCCCCAGAGGCCCTGCTGGGCCCTGCAGATGACTCCTCAGAGACCCTCCCCCACCCCCCAGTCCCAGCCTTGGCTGGGCGTCTCCTGGCTCAGACCCTAATGTGGCCCTGTTACCCTGGTGCCCGACGGAAATAGGAGGCCGGCAGCCTGCCAGAGTGGGGCAGTCCAGCCAAGAGCAAGGGTAGGGTGGGGTAAGGATCCCCACCCCCTCCCCGGGGTGGCCTTGTCTGCTGCCCAAACACCCAGGGTGCCTCCTACCCAGACCAGGTGGCCAAGTTCCCAAACCCCCTCAAAACAAACAAATATGCCCTGAGACTCCTGCTGGGACGCCCCCACCCCAAAGCTGTAGGATGTCTCCTGTATAATGCCCCCGACACAGACCACAGCCTCAGATTAAGGGGCCTAGAGACACTCCATCAAGCCCCCATGGGGCCCCCATGTTTCTAGAACTGACAAATGATCTCTCTGGCCCTCTTCAAAGGGTGCCAGCTGCTCTCACACCCCTCGCTACGGCCCCCAGACACACCTGACAGCTGCAGGAAGCCCTCTCCAGCTCCCCAGGCGCTCCCCCTCCCCGCTGAGCCATGCCTAGGGAGCCCGTTTCTTGCACACTGCTCTCTTGTCCCTGTCCAGCTGGCCACCAGCTCAGGGAGCCTCAGCTGGCTGGAGGGGTGGGCAGCTGGGGAGCAGGGCTTTGGGGACTCAGCATCCCAGGCTCCCTTCCCAGGGCCTCTCCCAGCGCTTGACCTCCCTGATGATGCCAAAAGGGATAGCCATTTCCTGGTCTAACTCCAGGAGGTGGGGAGGACACCCCAACTTCAGTCCCTCTTCCTCATCCCCCTGCCATCCACCCCACAAAGCTCCTGGAGATAGCAGGTGTGGACTGAGTGGGGGCTGAGGTCAGGTGGACAAGGTCAGGCCTACGTGACACTGGAGCTGACTTTTCCCCAAACCTTGGCTGACTGTGCCCTTGCATCAGAGAAGTCTACAGCCTACCCTGGCACCAAGCATGCCTGGAAGGAGACCCAGGGACCGGGGCCGGGGAACAATTTAAGCAGGGTTATTCCCTCTACTTCAAAATGGGTCTGCTGGATCAGAATGGCCAGATTAAAAACTTTAACGTCCCCAGAAATATGTGTCTCAAAGTCATCAGAACCCCATGCCTGACCCTCCCTTCCTTGGATGTCCAGTAAGAACAAGACCTGTAACTGGCCCAGTAATCCAGCTGCGGGAAGAAGCAAAGTATGTGCGGGTCAGAGCCAGGCCAGCTCCTGAAACCCCCCTCCTTTTTTTTTTTTTTTTTTTTTTTTTGAGAGTCTTGCTCTATCGCCCAGGCTTGAGTGCAGTGGCGTGATCCTGGGTTCAAGTGATTCTCCTGCCTCAGCCTCCCGAGTAGCTGGGATTACAGGCACCTGCCACCGTGCCCAGCTAATTTTTTTTTTTTTTCCGCCATGTTGGCCAGGCTGGTCCCAAACTCCTGACCTCAGCGTCCTGGTCTCAGGTGATCTGCCCGCCTCGGCCTCCCAAAGTGCTGAGATGACAGGCGTGAGCCACCGCGCCCGGCCCAGCCCCCTTTCTCCTTCCCAGGAAAACAGCCAGACCTTAAGCCCCAACGCTCCCGCCGAGTCCCCCCTTTCTCCTGTCGGCTACTGCCCTCTGTCGGTCGGGAGAGGAAGTCTTTCTCTCCAAGGGGAAGGGAAGCTGCCCCATCCATCAACACAGTGACCATATTTGCAAAAGCAAACAAGGACATCTGGCTTGATATTCATATTCAAAAGGCCAGTAAATGGGAATGCCCAGGACATACAGACACAGTTCTCCTAAAAGACTGAACCCCAATCCTAGCAGTGCTTCCTGGACTCCCTTGGGGCATGGAAGACAGCCCGGCGGGCAGCTTTTTGGGGTCCCAGGGGATCCATGCACAGAGGCAGATGCCAGCATCACTAAGTCACCACCGCCACACCCACATAAACACACCGCTCTCTGTCCCCTGGCCCAGGAGCAGACACCCTCACTCCTGAGGCTGCCGCAGAGGGCAGGGCTGGGCCCGGCTCACAGCAGACGAAGGGGTCTGGTGCCCAGGTATCTGGCTATCCCCAGCCTTCCCCATTACCTGCGGTCCCTCCTCGCCCCCAGCCAGGCGCTGGTAAGCAGATCTCTCCCCCATGGAGCCCAAAATCCCAGTGGCTGCGGTCAGGGAGAGAAGCAGCGCCCGCAGCCCCCGCCCCGCAGCGGCACCGGCAGCGTCACTGCCCTGCGTCCTGGGGGGCCGGGCGTCGAGCATCCTCCAGAAGGAGCGCAGGGCCGCTACTGCGTCTCAGCCCCGGGGGAGGCCCCAGTCTGTGACCCCCGCCCCCCACAGCCTCCCACAGCCTCATCCGCCGTCGGCCGGCAGCCGGGTGGTCGCGCCCCTCCTCCTCCTGCGGGCTGCGGCCATTCCCTCCTGCAGCCCGTCCGAGCTCCGTTCCTCCTCTCCGCGGCGCTGCTCCCACCCTCTCCCAGCGAGACAGCTGTGCCAGCCCCGGGCTGACCCCCACCGAGAGCCGGGGCTCTGCCTTCGCCGGCCGCGGAACCGGGCTCCACTCAGCCCTCGGCCCGCCTCCAGGGCCCCAGAGCCACCAACTGGGGCCTCGGGGATTCACGAGCCCCCCGTATTCACGGTAAGGGGCCAGCCCTCCGACTCCATCTGAGACCCCTCCTCCTAGGCGTCCCGGGGCCTGCAGCCCAACCCGCCCCCAGCCTGCCCCGGCGGCCGCTCTGCTCCCAGAACGCCGGGCGCCCACCTGCCCCGCAGCTCGGCCCTGAGCTCAGCCGGCTCCGCGCCGCCTCCCAGCGTCCGCCCCACGCGCAGGCCACGCCCCCCGCCCCGAGGCCCCCCGCGGCCGATTCCCCGCGCGCCACTCCCGCAACGCCGCACGCGCTGTGCGCTGGGCACGCACTGACCTCCCTGACTTCAGAGCGGTGACGAGGGCCCGGACTCCTGCTGAAAAGCCGCCCCAACATAGGCCCACGCGGGGGTGCCGCGCCCAGCACTGGCGCGAGGCCATCGCCGGCACAGGAAGTCCCAGGGCAGAGGCTCTTCCTCTCCCCGGGGGCCCCAAGGCACCACTTCTCATTCTGGTGGCATCTGAAGCAGCCACTGACTCTTTAGTACCGGGTATTTAGGGCTGAGCTCAGGGCACCCTCTCTGGGTTGGGGCAGAGAGACAGATGCTGCGACCTCTCCTCCCCACGCAGCGTCAAGGCTGAGCCAGACCCTGCTAAGGCACTAGGTGGGGCTCCCCCTAAGGCCCACTCTCCTCACACAGCCCCTTCCCCACCCCGAGCACACCAGGGTAGGCGGATGACTGCCGGCGAGGCCCCCAAACGCCTGGTTCTATGCTGTGCAGAAGCGGGCATCTTACTGCAGCTAAAGGCACACACTAGTCTTGGGAGTAGCTGCAAAGTGGGAGGCTGTAGAAGGCAAGGCAGAAAATACCAGGCCCCTCCCTTCTTGCCCTGGCCGGATAAAGGATCTGATCCAAACCACTGCCCTTTCCCGTTTTCTCCCTGCCTCACCTCCCCCTGTAAATCTCTTGCGTCCTAGTACCATCCTAAGACATCCACAGGATCCAAACTACCTCTAGGATTTCGGGAATCCACCCCACGTGTACACCCCCTCTGCTCTTCACTTGTCTCTTTACATCTCCACTCTGCAGAGCTAAAGGAAACAAGAGGCTGGAAACCAGCCCAGCTCTGCTGTCCATTCCCCTCTCCAGCCTCTCCAACTGCATGCAAAGTGACAAATCCACACCAAGGCGCAGACAGGACAGGCAATTTCCAGCCAAGAGGGTTTTTCCAAAACAATCTACCGTATTCTCAGGAATATACGCCAACCCTACCTCCCAGGCGGCCCTCTCCCACCTCCACCTCCCTCTTCTCCAAGCCCTAAAGGAAAAAAAGAACATACTGAAGAAGAGAAGGGGGCTTACAGCTCCTCCCCCAGCCAGAGGATTATCTTGCTTCCACATGTCAGCCCCACCAAGTTTGGTCAGCCTTAACTCACCCCTCGGTGCGCAGAGCCCAAGCTTCTGGAGCAAGGCCAGGCTGGGTGCCCTCAGAACCTCATCCCAGAGGAACCTGCACCAGGCAACCCTGCACCTTCAGGTCAGCTGGGCCTGACATCACACTGGTCTGGGGAGGAGGCTGGCCAGAGCCCAAGAAAGAAGAGGGAGTGATTCAGACACACGCCATGACTGTCCATACTCTCTCCATCCCCAGGACACAGGGGCCCACTCCCTCCCAGGGGGCCTGGCAGCTGAGGTCCTGAGGGCAGGCAAGGCTGTGTCTGCTGGCAATGCTAGGCCCATGGTCCAGCCCTGAAGCCTCTTCACCCCCACATGTTCTTTGTTTGTTTGAGATAGGGTCTCACTGTGCCCCCAGACTGGAGTGCAGTGGTGTGATCTTGGCTCACTGTAACCTCTGCCTCCCAGGCTCAAGCAATCCTCCTGCCTCCATCTCCTGAGTAGCTGGGATTACAGGCGTGCACTATCACACCCAGCTAATTTTTTGTATTTTTTGTAGAGATGAGGTTTCGTCATGTTGCCCAGGTTGGTCTCAAACTCCTGGGCTCCAGCATTCTGCCAGCCTTGTTCTCTCGAAGTGCCGGGATTGCAGGCATGAGCCACTGCGCCTGCCCACCCCCACCCCGCCCCCAGCTTCTTAACTGTTGGTATTTCCTAAGACTTTTGAACTCATGTTTCCTTCTATTCTCCACTGATGATCTGCTCCCTGGGGTCACCTACGCCTCCAGGGGCTCCTGTTACCACCATGTGCTGTCTCCATTCCTGAATTCCTGTGGCCCCAGACCCACGCTTCCAGACATTTACAGGGCAGCTCCGCCAGGAGGCTGCACAGGTACCACATACTGCATATCCAAACTGGGCTCAGCATCACCCCCTCAAACTCTGCTTCTGCGCTCCTGTATCCTGCTGAAAACATCACGAGCCAACACCAGCCACCCGAGGTAGAAACCACACCCCACCACGGACCCCCAGCCAAGACTCCTCCTCCTCCCTCTACCTTCTCCACCAGGCACACCAGTCCAGCTGCTTCAACCACCTCAGAATTCCTCCCAATGGTGACAGTGAGATCAGGAGTCAGACAGATGGGGGCTGAAATCCTGACTCTATCACACTCCAGTTGGGCAACTTTTGAGCAAATAACCTCTAAGCCTCAATTTCCTCATCTGTAAAGTGGGGATAAACAGAATCTCCTTCATAAAACTGTCATGAAGAGTCAAGCACAGCACCTGGCTGCCTACTGTTACTGTTACCGGCTGGCACGCAGGCCCTTCCCTCAGTCCTGAAGGCCCAATCCCCTGCTGGCACACAGGCCCTCTGCGCTCCACTCCTCACCTAGTTCCCCACCTCTCTCTCTTAGCATTCCCTTCAAATGTCTCTATGTCCCAGCCAAGTGTTTGCCCTTCCCTATGGGGTTCTTGTTTTTTGTTTTTAAAAGACTGGGTCTTTCTCTGTTGCCCAGGCAGGAGTGCAGTGGTGTGACCATGGCTCATTTTAACTTTGAACTCCTTGGCTCAAGTGACCCTCCCACCTCAGCCTCCTGAGTAGCTGGGATGATAGGCACTAGCCACCATGTCCGGATGCCCTTTAATGTTAATGTCTGCGGCCGGGCCCGGTGGCTCACACCTGTAATCTCAGCATTTTGGGAGGCCGAGGCAGGTGGATCACCTGAGGTCAGGAGTTTGAGACCAGCCCGACCAACATGGTGAAACCCCGTCTCTACTAAAAAATATAAAAATTAGCTGGGCGTGGTGGTGTGCACCTGCGGTCCCAGCTACTCGGGAGGCTGAGGCAGGAGAATCACTTGAATCCAGGAGGCGGAGGTTGCAGTGAGCCAAGATCGTGCCACTGCACTCCAGCCTGGGTGACAGATAGTAGAGTTGAGACGGGGTTTCACCGTGTTGGCCAGGATGGTCTTGATCTCCTGACCTCATGATCCGCCCACCTCAGCCTCCCACAGGGCTGAGATTATAGGCGTGAGGCACTGCACCTGGCCAAGAATTTTTAAAAGTTTAAATTATCCATCATGTTCCTATCCTTAAAGGGTCCCTATTCCTATAACTCTTTGTATCAGCACATAATTGTGCTGAAGGAGCCGTCTGTACACCTCTGCTGTGGTTTGTACATCGTAAGGGAACCATCTGTCCACATCTGTTGCCCTGAAGGGAGAGCCTGGCAGGGGCCCTGGGTGTGTCTGTTAAGAAGGACTCAGCCTTTGTGAGGAACACTGGAGAACGGTGGCTGCTTCTTCCCCCATGAGCTGCTGCCAGGTTGCTTTCCCACTGGGTGCCAGGAACAAGCCTGGTTGCCCTCTCCCAGCCCCGGCTTTGCCTCCCCCATGATTTCCAATCCAGAGACACCAGCACATTTCTGGGAAGAGGGGCTGTCAATGTCATCACAACCACTCCGACCCCAGACCCACTAAGCGACTCAGTCCCCCAAAGCCATCTCAGAACCAGAACAACTCAGCCAGTCCCTCAGGCAGAGGGAGAGCCTGACATTGGCCTTAAGGAAGGTGCCTTCTCACGGGACTGCGGACAGGTGCTGGGGCGCGGGCTGCCACACAGGGTGACGGGAAGGGGGCCTGTGTCTGTCAGGATCCCAGCTCACCGAGAGAGAGGAGGGGAACAGGCAGGTGCCGGGGTGGGAGGGCAGAGCACAGAAGCAGAGGCAGACACACCAGACAGGGCCCTGCTATGCCTCGTCCCCTCCAACTCCAGTGGAGAAGGGAGCGTCACTTGAGAGAGGAGGGGCGAGGATCCGACTAAACAGCGTGACCCAGTCCACGCTGAACCTGAGGCTGACTGGACTTGGTGGGGCTGACATGTGGAGACAAGCGCATCCATCTGTACCACGTCTTGAAAGTACTGTGAAACCGTTTCATGCTCCGCCAGCTGAAGACCGGAGTGTCAACGCCGACACACAGAGACAGTACACTGAGGGCCTCATGCGCTCCTGGACCGTCGCTCCACAACAGACACCAGCAGCAGCGGGTGGCAGAGGACACATTGCTGCAGCTGTCTGGGCCTCACTCCCATGCACGCCACACGTGCCCAGGTGCCGAGGCCGGGACACGAGTGCCGCAGAGAGCTGCCTCTCGTTGCCTGTCCTGCCCGTGCACTGCCATGGCACGAGGGCCCAGAGGGAAAGATGCAGTCTAGCTCCCAGCAGCTAGCCACTCCCAGAGAGAGCTCTTCCAGGGCTGGGCAGAGGCTGCCCGGCTCGTCATCTTGCCCGCTGCCAGCTCAGGCCATACCCCACCCCCAAGCCCTACGCAAGAGCCCAGAGCTGAAGGGGCCTATTGTTGGCCCTGGAGGTGGAGGGTGGAAAGGAGTGGAGAGGAGATGCCAGAGCTGGGAAGTGAACATTCAGTCTACAAGATACACTGCTCATCCCCTCAGGACCATGTCTACACCAAGACCCAGGAGCTGGGAACATGTCATCTAGAGCAGGCTGGAGGGCCCAGGAGAGCCTGGGAGCCAGAGAAATGTCTGGGGCTTCAAGACATACACCTTAAATCCCACTGGATCCTGCTCACCATTTGACCCTTGAAGAGCCCGGGATCCTCAAAGGGGAAGGGGCTTGCCTGGTCCAAGGCACTAGGAAGCTGTCATCGGGAATGGAGGCTCAGGATCTGGGGGAGGGCAAATGTTAGGGGAACGGTGACTCTCTTCTGGCCATGGGGTAGGGGGAGAGCCCTGCCAAGGTCAGGGGACCAGAGAAGAGGCCCTGCTTCATTGGCAGACACAGTGTACAGGGGACAGAGAGAAACAGAAGAGTCCAGCTGGGGCACCCAGGAGGTACAGCTGCTGAGGAGGGGGGCCAGGAACACCTCTCTCCCCGCTCACCCTCCTTAGACACCCACCATGCAGCCCACGTGCCCACCCGATGCTGGTTTCTGGGAGAATATGAAGGGGCAGAAGTCATAGCCTGGGTCTTCAGGAAGACACTTCGCGCCGCTCTTCACTAAGAGTGCACCTTCGCTGGCTGACCGAAAACCCGCCTTACTACCCCAGACTATCCCCCCATTTTACAAATGCGGAAACAAGCTCTGGAGAGGCGGCCAAGAGCATCCAGAGAGTAAAAGGTAAAGCCAGAATTC
>NW_026653611.1:0-11869 GCF_009828535.3 Hylobates moloch | reverse complement strand
TGGCCAGCTTTTGTTATAGATCTTAAGGACTGCTTTTTTACAATTCCTCTCCATTCAAGTGATAAAGTTTGATTTGCTTTTAGCCTGCCCTCTATTAATTTTCAACAGCCAATGGCTAGGTATCAGTGGAAGGTCTTGCCTCAAGGCATGGCTAATAGCCCCACTTTATGTCAAAAATATGTGGCCATGGCTTTACAATCTTTTAGGGCTCAGTTTCCTCACATTTATTGCTTACATTACATGGATGACATTCTAATTGCAAGAGAGGTTTTCGCAGAATTGCAACAAGCCTTATTATTTTTACAACAGCATTTACCTACCTTTGGTCTGCAAATAGCAGAAGAAAAAATTCAACAAACATTTCCTCTTATTTATCTTGGTCAAAAAATTGCAGAAACCACTGTTTCTCCTCAAAAGATACAATTTAACCTCTCCAAATTGCAAACACTTAATGATTTTCAAAAATTGCTTGGAGACATAAAACTGGGTTCGACCTTTTTTGTCTCTTACTACTGCTGACTTATTACCCTTGTTCAATATTCTAAGAGGAAGCAGTGATCCCACTTCTCCTCGAACTCTTACTCCAGAAGCAAAACTAGCCTTACAACTTGTAGAGTCCGCAATTCAGCAAGCTCATGTTTCTCGCATAGATTATACTCAACCTCTGCTTCTGTTAATTCTTACCCCTCATTTATATCCCACCGCAGTGTTTTGGCAACACTCTCCTTTAGAGTGGTTACATCTGCCCTCCACCCGTCATAAGACTATCCAGCCTTATGCAGACTTAGTGAGTCAACTTATCATGGCCGGCCGTAAGAGATCTCATCAGATATATGGAAAAGACCCTGATATCCTCACTGTTCCCTTTACTCAACAGCAAATCGTTTCTCTTTATCAATTCAACCTTCCTTGGCAAATAGCACTTAGCAATTTTACTGGGCAATTGTCAATTCATTACCCTAAACATAAATTGTTAACCTTTTTTCAGCGTACTTCATTTGTTCTTCGTCTTCATCATTGTCATCAACCGTTACCCCATGCTCACCTTTTGTTCACTGATGGTTCAAAAACAGGTGTGGCAGCCGTCATCGCTGACAACCGTCCTTTTCGGTTTCCCACTATTTATTCTTCTCCGCAGCGAGTTGAACTTTTTGCCGTGTGCCAAGCCTTACAAATGTTCCCCTCTGAGCCCACTAACATCTATACTGACAGTGAGTGGGTTTTTCGCAGTAGCACTCACATCGAATCTGCTACTATTTCTTCCTTACTTGATGATGAACTTTACCAATTACTTTCGCTTTTACAATCATGTTGTCGACAGCGTACCGCTGCCTATTTTGTAGGACATATCCGGAGTCATTCTCTGTTACCTGGACCGTTGTCTGCCGGAAATGCGACTGCTGATAAACTTTGTTTCCTCACAGAAAATGCTGTCCAGCGAGCAGCTAATTCCCATGCCATACATCATCAAAATGCTCATAGTTTACGATTGCAGTTCAACATCACTCGTGAAGCTGCTCGTGCTATTGTAAAGCATTGTTCCACCTGCCCTCAACTGCAACCTGTTCCCCATTATGGAGTTAATCCTCGAGGCTTGCAGCCCCTACATTTGTGGCAGATGGATGTTACTCACTACCCTCCTTTTAGTAAATCTAGTTACATCCATGTTTGTGTAGGTACCTTTTCAGGTTTCCTTTTAGCCTCCGCACGCTCTGGAGAAGCTGTCAAAGATGTGAAAGCTCATTTACTCTATTGTTTTCAGACTTTGGGAATTCCCCGGCAACTCAAGACAGATAATGCACCAGCTTATGTTGCTAAAGCTTTTCATTCTTTCCTTGCGCAATTTAATATTTCACATTGCACTGGCATCCCTTATAACCCACAGGGTCAGAGTATTGTTGAACGTGCACATTCCACCATTAAACATCAGCTTGAAAAAATTAAAAAGGGGGAACTTTACCCCCGCACACCTGCGAATTATTTGCATCATGCTTTATATGTGTTGAATTTTTTGCGCCTGGATGCCGCAGGACGCTCTGCTGCTGAGCGGTTTTGGCATCCAGAGGCATCTACAAAAGCTCTTGTGAGGTGGAAGGACCCACTGACTGGACAATGGCATGGACCTGACCCTGTGCTAATATGGGGACGAGGGAGTGTTTGTGTTTTTCCTGAAGGGTCTGATGGCGGACCTCGGTGGATTCCGGAGAGGCTCGTCCGGCATGCGGAACGGATTTCTGGTGAGCCGGATGAGAAACCTCAGTCTGCACACTCCCCCGAGCAGCCCTCCAAGAGTTCATCACGGAGCTCCTCGCCGTCGTCAGCGCCCTCGCCGTTTTGCCATGGAAACACGTAACTGTCCCTTTCCAACTTGGGGTCAAATAAAGCGTCTTGCAGTTACCGCGCAAGATATGCTTACTACTGAAGGCAAGCCTTTCACTCCTGAAAATTTGTTCCTGGCCATGCTGGCTCTCCTGAGCTTCCAGTTATTGCCCACTGAAGGGAAAACTTATTGGGCTTATGTGCCTGAACCCCCTCTTTTGCGTCCTGTTACGTGGAATGACGCTAATGTGCCTGTATATACCAATAACACAGACTTATTTGGGGGTTTAGATGGAGACTTCATTATCCCTGTTTCTACCGTATATAATTATACAGGATCCACTGCTACACTGCCTATTTGCCTTTCTTATACTCCAATGGCTGGCTGCCTTACTCTTGGGCATGAAATTCGACGTGTGGCAGGATCTCTGCCTACAGCGTTACATACTATTGTGCAGTGGCAGCTTTCATTCTGGGGATATTCCTTTGGGGCAGTCGCCCCAAACAGTCAACATCCGCCTCATGTTCTTCCCCTATGTCCTGTTATCAGGCCTGGACAACATGTTATCTCCAAATATCCTGAATGGCAAAGTTGTGCCTATCTACCTGGAACTCAACATCAAATTTCTCATTATGACATTAATCTTACTGACTGGTCTCGCCCATATGCTTATCTTCCTTTCATTTCTGGGACGCGTAATGCTGCTACTGGAGATTGGACATTGCCTATTATTACCACTCAGAAGGGACGAGTACAAGAACACATTTGGCGAGCCGCCGCTGCTTTAGGAGTGGTAGAATTCCTCTATCCAGAACAGACCACTCCAGAACAGACCACTCTCAAGCGAGTTCGAACTGGGTTGCGTGCCTGTGTGCGTGCTCCCTATGTGTTCCTTTCTGGACTTTTTAATATTACTGTACAAGTCCACATGGGCAAGTTGGTGTCCCCACATTTAGCTCATAACATTCCCCATCAAGGTGAAAAGGAATACATTATTCATTGCCTGCATTGTAACCTTACCAACTGTGTTACTAGAGACAATTTCAACTTAACTTTGGCTATTTTACAGCAGCCTCCTTTTGTGATGCTGCCTGTTCATCTTAATGAGACCTGGTATACTGATCCTGGTTTTGCTGCATTACAAATAGTTGTTGATTCTTTCACCTGAACAAAACGCTTTATAGGACTCCTCATTGCAGGAATAGTAGCACTTGTTACTGCTGTAGCTACTGCAGCAACTGCAGCTGTGGCTATCACAAAAACTATTCAAACTGCTCACTTTGTAAATGATCTTGCAAAAAATACTAGTACTGCTTTAGGAACTCAAGAACGAATTGATTTAAAAATCAATGCAAAATTAAATGCATTAGAAGAAGCTGTTGAATTTCTAGGCATGAAAGTAGAGGCCTTATCTACTAGAATCCCCTTAAAATGTCATGCTGACTATGAATGGATCTGTATAACAGCTCATGAGTATAATCAATCTCAATGGAGCTGGGAAGAAGTGCAAGCACACCTTCATGGAGTGTGGTCAGCTAACAACTTCTCTTTAGATGTTGCCTCGCTACATAATGAAATACAAAAGATGCAACAAGCACATTTAGATATTGTAAATCCAAAGGATGTTGCTGATAGCATTTTATCTATTCTCCATAAGTTATCCCCTACATCTCATTTGTCTGCTATAATTGTCAGCCTAGCCACCCTGGCAGGTATTGTTTTATTAATTCTTTGTGTTTTCCCAGTCTGTCTCCGAGGAGCCTTCTCTGCCATCACCAAGCTCCGGATAAATCATCAACGGCTTCTTTTAGAAAGAAAAGGGGGAACTGTGGAGAGCCAAATTCACATTCCCATGCATTGGCAAAGCCTGCAGACAGGGAAGTAGGTGGGATGGCAAAGACCCCCACTGAAGATCCTGTTATGGGTAGCTTCCTGTTCTTCCCAGATCAGTGAAGCGTTGTGAATGGCTTCTCATAGTTAATAGTTAGCATAGGACAGACTGCAGAGGCCGCATCAAAGGAAGACAAAAATAATTATTGTCTGGACTTTTTAACCCCTGGCATGTATAAAAGCACTGAATAAACCAGAGCTTGTTGGCGTTTCCCTATCAGGGAACCGTCCCTCCTAATCCCGCTTCTCTGTGTCTTTCTTTCACCATTCTTCTCGCTACTTCTCGGTGCATCCCTGAATAACCCCTGCGGCTGGACCGCGAGAGGTGGCGCCCGAACAGGGA
This sequence comes from Hylobates moloch, assembly GCF_009828535.3. Lineage (NCBI taxonomy): Eukaryota > Metazoa > Chordata > Mammalia > Primates > Hylobatidae > Hylobates > Hylobates moloch. Next base: position 7,316 of record NW_026653611.1, on the reverse strand, counting down.
CCCAAGGAACACTGTGAGAAGAACGCCCAGTTCTGGTAAGTTCTGCAGAAGTTGTGAGTATAAACAGTTGTGGGCGCATAGTCATACATTAGGAGTAAAAATGGGACATTCTGGTTCTAAGGAACGAGCTCTTTACATTCAAGTGTTGCAATCTATGATGCATGCCCATGGGGCTTCTATAAAAACTAAGCAGTTAGAAAAATTTTTGGAGACAGTACAAGAGGCATGTCCTTGGTTCCCTGAGGAAGGCACTATTAATATAGATACCTGGTCAAAGGTAGGGGAAGGCCTGTGGAAGCATTATACTCTGCATGGCCCTGATGGAATTCCTGTAGACACCTTTGGGCTTTTTAACCTGGTCCAAGAATGCCTAGTCCCATGTCCTGAGGCATATAAGCCTTTTTCATCTCCTCCTGAGGATTTGCCTCCTCCTCCTCCGTCGGCCCCCGAGGAGACTCCTGTAACTTGTACACAGCCTCAACCTTTGGGAATGAAATCATCTAGAGAGGAGGGTATGTCTTCTTCTCCTGTTTTGCCTGTTTTGCCTACTTCGCCCACGCCTGTCTCTGAAGAGGACCAGGAGGCCCTGGTACGTGCTTTTGCAGCTACTTTTATTAAAAAGCCCCCTGGGGCTCCTAATGCTTACTTGCCTCCCTTAAAATTGGGCACCTTGCCTGCCACTATTATGTCTCCCCTTGAAGGGGCTCTTCATCAAGCTCGTATGTCAGGGGAAACTCTTGAAGGATTTCATGCTTTCCCTGTTAGACTTCATCCCCAGGATCAACAGCAATACCATGAACCATTACCTTTTAAGACTTTAAAGGACCTTAAGGCCGCTGTGGTTCAATATGGGACTACAGCACCCTTTACTTTAGCCATGGTGGAGACCTTGGCAGAGGATGCTTTACCTCCTAATGATTGGAAGGGCATAGCAAAAGCCTGCCTAGACGGGGGTGACTACTTGTTATGGAAAACTGAATTTTTAGAAAAGGCTGAGGAAGTTTCTCGCCGTAATCACTTGGCGGGTAATCAGGTAACTTATGAAATGCTCACTGGCTTAGGTAACTTTTCAGATACTGCTAATCAAATTGGTTGGGAAAGATGGATTTATGATCAAGTATCCAATATTGCCCTCTCTGCCTGGAAGAAATTGCCATCTTCCAAACGCACAGAGGAACTTACAAAAATTCGTCAGGGACCTGACGAGCCTTATCAGAATTTTGTGTCTCGGTTATTACAAGCAGTGGGCCGAGTGATCAGTGACTCTGAGGCAGGTACTGTTATTGTAAAGCAACTTGCTTTTGAAAATGCGAATGGCGCTTGTCAAGCCGCTATTCGCCCATATAAGAAAAATGGGACTTTGGAAGATTATATTCGCTTATGTTCTGAAATTGGTCCTGCTTTTAATCAAGGTGTGGCTTATGCTGCAGCTATGAAAGGAGTTCCTGTTTCTCAGATTTATTTGCAGGTGCAGGGTAGGGGCCAAAATAAGCGGCTTCAAAACAAGAGAGGTAATCAAACTTGTTTTAATTGTGGTAAACCAAGACATTTTAAAAACCAATGCCGCCATATGCCCGCAGTTTCAGGGAAGTCACCTAAGGCTCGACCTACTTCCTTGTGCCCTCGATGCCAATGTGGCTTTCATTGGATGAATGAATGTAGGTCTCGTACTGATTCTCAAGGCAACCCTCTTTCCCCTCAGGGAAACCAGAAGTGGGCCTCTCCCCGGGCCCAACAAACAATAGGGGCCCTTCAGACAGTCCCTCCAGTGACCTCCATGAGTCCCTCCAATCCCTTTCACGAGCCACCCCAGGGTCAGCAGGATTGGACTTGTGTGCCACCTCCAGCTACGTACTAACACCTGAAATGGGTCCACAGCGCATTCCTACAGGAGTGTTTGGACCTCTCCCTAAGGAGACTGTTGGGTTAATTACTGGAAGAAGCAGTGTCCTCTTTAAGGGGTTGTCTATCCTGGAATAATTGACTCTGACTATACTGGGGAGCTTCAAGTTATGGCTTCCACCTCTCAAGCTGTGGTCACTGTATCTAAAGGTCAGCGTGTGGCCCAACTTCTACTTCTACCCTATGTTTCTCAAATAGGGCAAACAGCTTCCTCTACTGCGCGCGGTAGTCGTGGTTTTGGTTCCTCTGATGTCTATTGGCTGCAAGCTGTTGATGCCGAGAGACCTACCCTACAACTTCAAATAGAACGAAAGACTTTTTCAGGCTTAATCGATACTGGAGCAGATGTTTCTGTATTCAGTTGACAATTTTGGCCTCCTTCATGACCTCTTACTGCTTCTATAACTCATTTACAAGGTATTGGAATGTCTCAAAACCCTCAGCAAAGTGCACAAGTATTAACTTGGACTGATCAAGAAGGTCACCAAGGAAAATTTCAACCCTATGTGTTACCTCACTTACCTTGTAATTTATGGGGACGTGATGTGTTACAACAAATGGGTGTTTATTTGTTTAGTCCTAACCCCATTGTGTCTCAACAGTTGCTTCAGCAGGGACTGCTCCCAAATCAAGGAGTAGGAAAACATAACACTGGCATTCTTGCTCCAGTACAAGTTACACCAAAAAATGATCGACATGGCTTAGGTTTTCCCCACGGCCACTGATCCTAGCTGCCTCCTTAACTGCAGATGCTATTCAGTGGAAATCTAATGAGCCTGTTTGGGTGGATCAGTGGCCTTTAACTCAGGAGAAATTATTGGCAGCCACTCAATTAATTCAAGAGCAGCTCCTTGCTGGTCATATTGAACCATCTACTAGTCCTTGGAATACACCAATATTTGTTATTAAAAAGAAATCCGGAAAATGGAGATTACTACAGGATTTGCGAGCGGTAAACGCCACTATGTTACCCATGGGGGCATTGCAACCTGGCCCCCCTTCTGCTACAGCTATACCAAAAAAATGGCCAGCTTTTGTTATAGATCTTAAGGACTGCTTTTTTACAATTCCTCTCCATTCAAGTGATAAAGTTTGATTTGCTTTTAGCCTGCCCTCTATTAATTTTCAACAGCCAATGGCTAGGTATCAGTGGAAGGTCTTGCCTCAAGGCATGGCTAATAGCCCCACTTTATGTCAAAAATATGTGGCCATGGCTTTACAATCTTTTAGGGCTCAGTTTCCTCACATTTATTGCTTACATTACATGGATGACATTCTAATTGCAAGAGAGGTTTTCGCAGAATTGCAACAAGCCTTATTATTTTTACAACAGCATTTACCTACCTTTGGTCTGCAAATAGCAGAAGAAAAAATTCAACAAACATTTCCTCTTATTTATCTTGGTCAAAAAATTGCAGAAACCACTGTTTCTCCTCAAAAGATACAATTTAACCTCTCCAAATTGCAAACACTTAATGATTTTCAAAAATTGCTTGGAGACATAAAACTGGGTTCGACCTTTTTTGTCTCTTACTACTGCTGACTTATTACCCTTGTTCAATATTCTAAGAGGAAGCAGTGATCCCACTTCTCCTCGAACTCTTACTCCAGAAGCAAAACTAGCCTTACAACTTGTAGAGTCCGCAATTCAGCAAGCTCATGTTTCTCGCATAGATTATACTCAACCTCTGCTTCTGTTAATTCTTACCCCTCATTTATATCCCACCGCAGTGTTTTGGCAACACTCTCCTTTAGAGTGGTTACATCTGCCCTCCACCCGTCATAAGACTATCCAGCCTTATGCAGACTTAGTGAGTCAACTTATCATGGCCGGCCGTAAGAGATCTCATCAGATATATGGAAAAGACCCTGATATCCTCACTGTTCCCTTTACTCAACAGCAAATCGTTTCTCTTTATCAATTCAACCTTCCTTGGCAAATAGCACTTAGCAATTTTACTGGGCAATTGTCAATTCATTACCCTAAACATAAATTGTTAACCTTTTTTCAGCGTACTTCATTTGTTCTTCGTCTTCATCATTGTCATCAACCGTTACCCCATGCTCACCTTTTGTTCACTGATGGTTCAAAAACAGGTGTGGCAGCCGTCATCGCTGACAACCGTCCTTTTCGGTTTCCCACTATTTATTCTTCTCCGCAGCGAGTTGAACTTTTTGCCGTGTGCCAAGCCTTACAAATGTTCCCCTCTGAGCCCACTAACATCTATACTGACAGTGAGTGGGTTTTTCGCAGTAGCACTCACATCGAATCTGCTACTATTTCTTCCTTACTTGATGATGAACTTTACCAATTACTTTCGCTTTTACAATCATGTTGTCGACAGCGTACCGCTGCCTATTTTGTAGGACATATCCGGAGTCATTCTCTGTTACCTGGACCGTTGTCTGCCGGAAATGCGACTGCTGATAAACTTTGTTTCCTCACAGAAAATGCTGTCCAGCGAGCAGCTAATTCCCATGCCATACATCATCAAAATGCTCATAGTTTACGATTGCAGTTCAACATCACTCGTGAAGCTGCTCGTGCTATTGTAAAGCATTGTTCCACCTGCCCTCAACTGCAACCTGTTCCCCATTATGGAGTTAATCCTCGAGGCTTGCAGCCCCTACATTTGTGGCAGATGGATGTTACTCACTACCCTCCTTTTAGTAAATCTAGTTACATCCATGTTTGTGTAGGTACCTTTTCAGGTTTCCTTTTAGCCTCCGCACGCTCTGGAGAAGCTGTCAAAGATGTGAAAGCTCATTTACTCTATTGTTTTCAGACTTTGGGAATTCCCCGGCAACTCAAGACAGATAATGCACCAGCTTATGTTGCTAAAGCTTTTCATTCTTTCCTTGCGCAATTTAATATTTCACATTGCACTGGCATCCCTTATAACCCACAGGGTCAGAGTATTGTTGAACGTGCACATTCCACCATTAAACATCAGCTTGAAAAAATTAAAAAGGGGGAACTTTACCCCCGCACACCTGCGAATTATTTGCATCATGCTTTATATGTGTTGAATTTTTTGCGCCTGGATGCCGCAGGACGCTCTGCTGCTGAGCGGTTTTGGCATCCAGAGGCATCTACAAAAGCTCTTGTGAGGTGGAAGGACCCACTGACTGGACAATGGCATGGACCTGACCCTGTGCTAATATGGGGACGAGGGAGTGTTTGTGTTTTTCCTGAAGGGTCTGATGGCGGACCTCGGTGGATTCCGGAGAGGCTCGTCCGGCATGCGGAACGGATTTCTGGTGAGCCGGATGAGAAACCTCAGTCTGCACACTCCCCCGAGCAGCCCTCCAAGAGTTCATCACGGAGCTCCTCGCCGTCGTCAGCGCCCTCGCCGTTTTGCCATGGAAACACGTAACTGTCCCTTTCCAACTTGGGGTCAAATAAAGCGTCTTGCAGTTACCGCGCAAGATATGCTTACTACTGAAGGCAAGCCTTTCACTCCTGAAAATTTGTTCCTGGCCATGCTGGCTCTCCTGAGCTTCCAGTTATTGCCCACTGAAGGGAAAATGTATTGGGCTTATGTGCCTGAACCCCCTCTTTTGCGTCCTGTTACGTGGAATGACGCTAATGTGCCTGTATATACCAATAACACAGACTTATTTGGGGGTTTAGATGGAGACTTCATTATCCCTGTTTCTACCGTATATAATTATACAGGATCCACTGCTACACTGCCTATTTGCCTTTCTTATACTCCAATGGCTGGCTGCCTTACTCTTGGGCATGAAATTCGACGTGTGGCAGGATCTCTGCCTACAGCGTTACATACTATTGTGCAGTGGCAGCTTTCATTCTGGGGATATTCCTTTGGGGCAGTCGCCCCAAACAGTCAACATCCGCCTCATGTTCTTCCCCTATGTCCTGTTATCAGGCCTGGACAACATGTTATCTCCAAATATCCTGAATGGCAAAGTTGTGCCTATCTACCTGGAACTCAACATCAAATTTCTCATTATGACATTAATCTTACTGACTGGTCTCGCCCATATGCTTATCTTCCTTTCATTTCTGGGACGCGTAATGCTGCTACTGGAGATTGGACATTGCCTATTATTACCACTCAGAAGGGACGAGTACAAGAACACATTTGGCGAGCCGCCGCTGCTTTAGGAGTGGTAGAATTCCTCTATCCAGAACAGACCACTCCAGAACAGACCACTCTCAAGCGAGTTCGAACTGGGTTGCGTGCCTGTGTGCGTGCTCCCTATGTGTTCCTTTCTGGACTTTTTAATATTACTGTACAAGTCCACATGGGCAAGTTGGTGTCCCCACATTTAGCTCATAACATTCCCCATCAAGGTGAAAAGGAATACATTATTCATTGCCTGCATTGTAACCTTACCAACTGTGTTACTAGAGACAATTTCAACTTAACTTTGGCTATTTTACAGCAGCCTCCTTTTGTGATGCTGCCTGTTCATCTTAATGAGACCTGGTATACTGATCCTGGTTTTGCTGCATTACAAATAGTTGTTGATTCTTTCACCTGAACAAAACGCTTTATAGGACTCCTCATTGCAGGAATAGTAGCACTTGTTACTGCTGTAGCTACTGCAGCAACTGCAGCTGTGGCTATCACAAAAACTATTCAAACTGCTCACTTTGTAAATGATCTTGCAAAAAATACTAGTACTGCTTTAGGAACTCAAGAACGAATTGATTTAAAAATCAATGCAAAATTAAATGCATTAGAAGAAGCTGTTGAATTTCTAGGCATGAAAGTAGAGGCCTTATCTACTAGAATCCCCTTAAAATGTCATGCTGACTATGAATGGATCTGTATAACAGCTCATGAGTATAATCAATCTCAATGGAGCTGGGAAGAAGTGCAAGCACACCTTCATGGAGTGTGGTCAGCTAACAACTTCTCTTTAGATGTTGCCTCGCTACATAATGAAATACAAAAGATGCAACAAGCACATTTAGATATTGTAAATCCAAAGGATGTTGCTGATAGCATTTTATCTATTCTCCATAAGTTATCCCCTACATCTCATTTGTCTGCTATAATTGTCAGCCTAGCCACCCTGGCAGGTATTGTTTTATTAATTCTTTGTGTTTTCCCAGTCTGTCTCCGAGGAGCCTTCTCTGCCATCACCAAGCTCCGGATAAATCATCAACGGCTTCTTTTAGAAAGAAAAGGGGGAACTGTGGAGAGCCAAATTCACATTCCCATGCATTGGCAAAGCCTGCAGACAGGGAAGTAGGTGGGATGGCAAAGACCCCCACTGAAGATCCTGTTATGGGTAGCTTCCTGTTCTTCCCAGATCAGTGAAGCGTTGTGAATGGCTTCTCATAGTTAATAGTTAGCATAGGACAGACTGCAGAGGCCGCATCAAAGGAAGACAAAAATAATTATTGTCTGGACTTTTTAACCCCTGGCATGTATAAA